>NC_059226.1:32684964-32929964 GCF_020615455.1 Coregonus clupeaformis | reverse complement strand
ATTTTGTGAATTCTTGGTTGGTGAGCGGACCCCAGATCTCACAACCATAAAGGGCAATGGGTTCTATAACTGATTCAAGTATTTTTAGCCAGATCCTAATTGGTATGTCAAATTTTATGTTCCTTTTGATGGCATAGAAAGCCCTTCTTGCCTTGTCTTTCAGATCGTTCACAGCTTTGTGGAAGTTACCTGTGGCGCTGATGTTTAGGCCGAGGTATGTATAGTTTTTTTGTGTGCTCTAGGGCAACAGTGTCTAGATGGAATTTGTATTTGTGGTCCTGGCAACTGGACCTTTTTTGGAACACCATTATTTTTGTCTTACTGAGATTTACTGTCAGGGCCCAGGTCTGACAGAATCTGTGCAGAATATCTAGGTGCTGCTGTAGGCCCTCCTTGGTTGGTGACAGAAGCACCAGATCATCAGCAAACAGTAGCCATTTGACTTCAGATTGTAGTAGGGTGAGGCCGGGTGCTGCAGACTGTTCTAGTGCCCTCGCCAATTCGTTGATATATATATGTTGAAGAGGGTGGGGCTTAAATTGCATCCCTGTCTCACCCCATGGCCCTGTGGAAAGAAATGTGTGTGTTTTTTGCCAATTTTAACCGCACACTTGTTGTTTGTGTACATGGATTTTATAATGTTGTATGTTTTTCCCCCAACCCCACTTTCCATCAATTTTTATAGCAGACCCTCATGCCAAATTGAGTCAAAAGCTTTTTTGAAATCAACAAAGCATGAGAAGACTTTGCCTTTGTCAATTAGGGTGTGCAGGGTGAATAAGTGGTCTGTCGTACGGTAATTTGGTAAAAAGCCAATTTGACATTTGCTCAGTACATAGTTTTCACTGAGGAAATGAACTAGTCTGCTGTTAATGATAATGCAGAGGATTTTCCCAAGGTTGCTGTTGATGCATATCCCACGGTAGTTATTGTGGTCAAATTTGTCTCCACTTTTGTGGATTGGGGTGATCAGTCCTTGGTTCCAAATATTGGGGAAGATGCCAGAGCTAAGGATGATGTTAAAGAGTTTAAGTATAGCTAATTGAAATTTGTGGTCTGTATATTTTATCATTTCATTGAGGATACCATCAACACCACAGGCCTTTTTGGGTTGGAGGGTTTGTATTTTGTATTTTGTCCTGTAGTTCTCTCTCTCTCTCTCTCTCTCTCTCTCTCTCTCTCTCTCTCTCTCTCTCTCTCTGACCTCAGCAGAGATCCAGTAAGTCATAGACCTAACAGGTTATTTGATGATGACCTCAGCAGAGATCCAGTAAGTCACATACCTAACAGGTTATTTGTTTGTCACTTCTAAACCTCAGAAAGTAACTAACGTCACGGATGGTTCAGGTCCTGTCCTGGCACGTTATGTTGTAATTCTGTGGGACAACGGACGGAGGGAAGAGAGAGAGAGAGAGAGAGAGAGAGAGAGAGAGAGAGCGAGAGAGGAGAGAGAGAGAGAGAGAGAGAGAGAGAGAGAGAGAGAGAGGAGAGAGAGAGAGAGAGAGAGAGAGAGAGAGAGAGAGAGAGAGAGAGAGAGAGAGAGAGAGAGAGAGAGAGAGAGAGAGAGAGAGAGAGAGAGAGAGAGAGAGAGAGAGAGAGAGAGAGAGAGAGAGAGAGAGAGAGAATTTATTTTGCAAGGCTTTGGCGCTAAGCGTTGCCAAGCTCTGTAATGTAAGTTGTTGTTGAGACCTCATCAGATAGACAATCCTTTTACAGGATGCCAGGGAACAAAATGATATTGAAATGTGGCCGTTTTCTACCGAGGGCCGACTGTGTGTGTGTGTATGTGTATATGTGTGTGTGTATGTGTATGTGTGTGTGTCCAGCTCTCTGCTCCCTGTTAGAAACATAGCTAAAAGCCCCTAAATCTCAGAGGAATGTTTCCCTTAATATGACTGCTGAGTACGTCTTTCAGAATCTCCCTTTCAGTCCGTTTATTTTAGTGAGCTGCGTTTCCTTAAAACAAACACACACACACATCGGTTTCCTTACAACGTGGCTGCCAGCATCAGTTTTCTATGCTGGTTTGATAGTGTTGAAATAGCTGGAGAAGGAATCACATTTTCAGGAAGTGAGAAAATTGAATCAAGCACTAAGTAAATTAAATAAAGTACTACATTCAAATGTGATACTCTGTTCAGACTGTGGCTGAACTCTGACCGTAATAGAAAAATAGGTTGATTTCATCACTTCTTAACAGTTCTAAACACAGTTAGAGCAGATGGTCAACAGAGGAAGGTGAACTTGAGGGAAATAAGTGAATGCAACTCAATCAAAACAAAAGAAAAGCGTGGTTCTGAATGGAACAGGTATCACACTCACAAATGATCAGAGAGAAGAGCAATACAAAACTGAAAAACAGGAAAATCATTTATTTCAAATCATAATAGTGAAGTGAAAAATGAAGCGAATGTAAGAACATGTTGAAATCATCCTGATTGTGCAACTCTGTTCTGTTCTCAACTAGACTGCTGAGAGACAACATGTCCCTTGACAGAATAAATGGGCACCCTTTAGTGGTGTTATGGTTTGAATTGATTAACTGTGACTAACTGAGATTAACAGTGACTAACTGTGACTGACTGTGATTAACTGTGACTAACTGTGATTAACAGTGACTAACTGTGACTAACTGTGACTAACTGTGATTAACTGTGACTAACTGTGATTGACAGTGACTAACTGTGATTAACTGTGACTAAATGTGATTAACGGTGACTAACTGTGATTAACTGTGACTAACTGTGATTAATTGTGACCAACTGTGATTAATTGTGACTAACTGTGATTAACAGTGACTAACTGTGATTAACGGTGACTAACTGTGATTAAGAGTGACTAACTGTGATTAACGGTGACTAACTGTGATTAACTGTGACTAACTGTGATTAACTGTGACTAACTGTGATTAATTGTGACTAACTGTGATTAATTGTGACTTACTGTGATTAACTGTGACTAACTGTGATTAACTGTGACTAGCTGTGATTAACTGTGACTAACTGTGATTAACTGTGTCTAACTGTGATTAATGGTGACTAACTGTGATTAATGGTGACTAACTGTGATTAACGGTGACTAACTGTGATTAACTGTGACTAACTGTGATTAATTGTGACTAACTGTGAATAATTGTGACTAACTGTGATTAATTGTGACTAACTGTGATTAACTGTGACTAACTGTGATTAAAAGTTTGATGGAATCATTCTCATCATGTAGACTAACTATATGACTTTCCATGTTCTTCTCATCACTCTGTGAGTCTCTAGACACCTGTAGTACAGACGTCTATGACAGTCTCCCCTCACACCCTCTGTGTGTTGACTGACTGCAGTAGGTATCTCTAAACACCTGTAGTATAGAAGTCTATGACTGTCTCCCCTCAGACCATCTGTGTGTTGACTGACTGCTGTAGGTATCTCTAAACACCTGTAGTATAGAAGTATATGACAGACCCTGGTTACTACACCATGTAAAGGCATTAAACCCAGTGAACCATGAGAACCTCCTAATAAACTTGACATCTCCTCCATTGACCCCTATAATTCCCACGACCCCTACCTTTCACATGAACCTGTCACCTCTAGCACCAGGGCTGTCACCACTCACAGCTGTATACACACACACACACACACACACACACACACACACACACACACACACACACACACACACACACACACACACACACAGGTATCACCTTCAGAGTGAATGGATGACACCACCATCGGAACTGTGTGTTTCCGACGGCGAGCTCCCCTTACAGGGAGAATGAGACCTATTGAAAGGGTGCCATGAGATGTTAAAGACCCCTCTGTCTGCATCAGACTGACCGAAGCTCTGACAACCACAGTACTACTCTGGAGTATTTAGATGACAAACAGGAGCTCTAGAGTTTACACCAGGCAGGCTCAGGCTTTAGGATCTAAATTACTTTGCTGGTTGGCTCTCACAGTGAACCCAACGTTCTTATATAAAACTTTAGCAGAATGAGGATGGATTAAGACAATGGACCAACTGTTCTCCTCTCTCTCTATCTCTCTATCTCTCTCTCTCTCTGTCTCTGTCTCTCTCTCTCTCTCTCTCTCTCTCTCTCTCTCTCTCTCTCTCTCTCTCTCTCTCTCTCTCTCTCTCTCTGTCTCTGGCTGTCTCTTTCTCTCTCTCAATATATGAGTCATCTTAGTGTAGTTAAAAGGAAGGTGTTTGGTCTGCTGCTGCGAAATATAAATGCAACATGCAACTATTTCAATGATTTTACTGAGTTACAGTTCATAGAAGGAAATCAGTCAATTGAAATAAATAAATTAGGCCCTAATCTATGGATTTCACATGACTGGGCAGGCCCAGCCAATCAGAATGAGTTTTCCCCCACAAAAGGGCTTTTTTACAGACAGAAATACTTCTCAGTTGGCTGGTCTCAGACGATCCCGCAGGTGAAGAACCTTGATGTGGAGGTCCTGGGCTGGCGTAGTTAAACGTGGTGTGAGGCCGGTTGGATGTACTGCCAAATTCTCTGGCAACAGCTCTGGTGGACATTGCTGCAGTCAGCATGCCAATTGCACACTCCCTCAAAACTTGAGACATCTGCACTTTTAGAGTGGCCTTTTATTGTCCCCAGTACAAGGTGCACCTGTGTAATGGTCATGCTGTTTAATCATCTCAGGTGTCAGGTGGATGGATTATCTTGGCAAAGAATAAATGCTCACTAACAGGGATGTAAACAAATTTGTGTACATAATTCAAGAGAAATAAGCTTTTTGTGCATATGGAACATTTCTGGGATCTTTACGTGTTGCGTTTATGTTTTTGTCCAGTATACATACCGGTGTGTGTGTATATGTACTGTAATTGTTTATTTGTTTATTCTAAACACTGGAAATCTCTCAGGAAATCCAGAACACTGCAGGACTTGTTTGAACAGGTACCTCTTCATATCCTAGATCTCTGAGGTAGGAGAGAAATCTAAGACTTCCAAAGATAGAGAAGAACACAGTGACGTGGTTGTGGTCCATTGATTTATCTAGAAACTTCTGTCAGCGCCGGCATACCTGTATAGTATAACAACGTATGAACCAATCCCTGTCATGTATCTGTACAGTATCACAACGTATGAACCAATCCCTGTCATGTATCTGTACAGTATCACAACGTATGAACCAATCCCTGTCATGTATCTGTACAGTATCACAACGTATGAACCAATCCCTGTCATGTATCTGTACAGTATCACAACGTATGAACCAATCCCTGTCATGTAGATGATGGAATATTACATCCCCCTCAGGGTCTGGCCAGGGCCAGTGTGTGTGTGTGTGTGTGTGTATGTGTGTGTGTGGGTGTGTGTGTATGTGTGTGTGTGTGTGTGTGTGTGTGTGTGTGTATGTGTGTGTGTGTGATGTGTGTGTATGTGTGTGTGTGTGTGTGTATGTGTGTGTGTGTGTGTGTGTGTGTGTGGGTGTGTGTGTATGTGTGTGTGTGTGTGTGTGTGTATGTGTGTGTGTGTGATGTGTGTGTATGTGTGTGTGTGTGTGTATGTGTGTGTGTGTGTATGTGTGTGTGTGTATGTGTGTGTGTGTGTGTGTGTGTGTGTGTGTGTGTGTGTGTGTGTGTGTGTGTGTGTGTGTGTGTGTGTGTGTGTGTGTGTGTGTGTGTGTGTGTGTGTGTGTGTGTGTGTGTGTGTGTGTGTGTGTGTGTGTGTGTGTGTGTGCGTAAGGGTTCCTGAGGACTGGCTGATGAATGCGTCACTGATCGAACACAGACGATGTCCCCTGCAATGTTTACGCTTTATCAAAAAATATGTTTCTCCTTTTCCAGGAACTAAACACTGCAAAAGACTGAACACAGGGTGATGGCACAGTAGTTCAATTGAAATCTAGATGTTGGGGTAGATTGACCGTTGAATGTTTAAATGTTCTCATGGTTGTTTGAATGCGGAGATGATAATATGCCATTTAGCAGACACTTTTATCCAAAGCGACTTACAGTCATGTGCGCATACATTTTTACGTACGAACCCACTACCCTGGCGTTACAAGCGCCATGCTCTACCAATTGCGCTACAGAGGACCACATGAGAGATGAGAGAGAGTTTTAGTCTTGGAGGAACAGAGGAGGCCAGAACCACTGGCAGAAATGACGAGCTGATTCTCCTTCTGAGGGCCAGAGAACCCAGGGCTTGAGACAGAAGACACACTCACTTGAAACTTGTGAGAGACGCCAGCCAGCCAGAGAACCCACGGCTTGAGAGAGAAGGCAGCAAGACTCTTTGCCTCCCCCCTCCCCTCTCCTCCCTCCTCCCCCTTCCTCCCCCCTCCTCCCTCCTCCTCCCCCACCTCCCCTCCAACTCTCTGAGTCAGTCACGGCTGTCAGGCAGCATCAGAGGGTTTAATGGCTGAGGTCCATTGTGCCTAGCAGTCTCCTGGGCTGATCCAGCACATCACAGAATGAGTGTTCCAAACAAGGAAACTCTGATCCCCTAGTCCTGAAAGAAGCAGAGATGGAGGGAGGGAGGGAGGGAGGGAGGGAGGGAAGGAGAGATGGAGGGATAGAAGGAGGGATGCAGGACAGGCTAGTGTCTCCATAGGAAGGCATGGGAATCAGATCAACATGTCTAATCCTGGGAAGAGGAAGTATTCCCATCTAGTGGGTATGTGTGCCATTGGCGTTGAGTATTAGCCTTACTTCCACAACAACAACAACACTACTTGTGGAATTACAAGAGCAACACTGCACTCATTTTAAACGACTGTTATTTGCGCACCACTACTATATCCCAAACTACTTACACATCTATGTAGTACTAATCACTGTAAAACTGCAGTAACTCTCTATGTAGTATTAATCACTGTAAAACTGCAGTAACTCTCTATGTAGTACTAATCACTGTAAAGCTGCAGTAACTCTCTATGTAGTACTAATCACTGTAAAACTGCAGTAACTCTCTATGTAGTACTAATCACTGTAAAGCTGCAGTAACTCTCTATGTAGTACTAATCACTGTAAAACTGCAGTAACTCTCTATGTAGTACTAATCACTGTAAAACTGCAGTAACTCTCTATGTAGTATTAATCACTGTAAAACTGCAGTAACTCTCTATGTAGTACTAATCACTGTAAAGCTGCAGTAACTCTCTATGTAGTATTAATCACTGTAAAACTGCAGTAACTCTCTATGTAGTACTAATCACTGTAAAGCTGCAGTAACTCTCTATGTAGTACTAATCACTGTAAAGCTGCAGTAACTCTCTATGTAGTATTAATCACTGTAAAACTGCAGTAACTCTCTATGTAGTACTAATCACTGTAAAGCTGCAGTAACTATCTATGTAGTACTAATCACTGTAAAGCTGCAGTAACTCTCTATGTAGTACTAATCAATGTAAAGCTGCAGTAACTCTCAATGTAGTACTAATCACTGTAAAGCTGCAGTAACTCTCTATGTAGTACTAATCACTGTAAAGCTGCAGTAACTATCTATGTAGTACTAATCACTGTAAAGCTGCAGTAACTCTCTATGTAGTACTAATCAATGTAAAGCTGCAGTAACTATCTATGTAGTACTAATCACTGTAAAGCTGCAGTAACTCTATGTAGTACTAATCACTGTAAAGCTGCAGTAACTTGTCCATGCACCATGACGGGTGGTTGAATGACTGAACCCTAACTCTGCTAGCCTCAGTCCACCCCCACCTGGTTCTCCAGTCCTAAACCCTCTTATCCTGAAATCTGAAGGCAGATCACAGAGCAGTTGAATTCCCTTTTATTGCTCTGCTTTCTCTACGACCAAGTCCCCACCTGCTAGGGTGAGTGACCTGTCAGAGAGACCCTGGGAGACTTACAGCTATAGATCCTGTGGATATATACGGGCCGCTGGGAGTGTGTGTGAGATCAGGCCCGGTGTGAGGCACGGCAGCAGGAACAGCTTGAAGGCATTAAGGCCTGATGCAGTATGGACGTCTGCTAGTCACTCTTCTAGTGAGGCCTCCGCAACCTCCAACCTCTGACCTCTGACCTGCAACCGACACACACGTACAGTACATACATGATACAGTACATACATCACAAACACACGCACATATACACACACACACTGGCAAACTGACAGCATTTAAACACATTCAGTAAACAGATTTCATCATGGTTGGAACGAGAAGCTTGCTTTGTCTGGTCAGGATTGCATGGACTTCGGGGGAATTTCAGAGGGAGAGTATAACAGTTGCTGCATTCTCCAAATATGTCACTTTCCCCCCACATATCTTCTCACTGCTGGGCTGAGTGGATGCTTTACTACCACAGATAAAAACCATAGAGCACGGCCGATGTAGCCTGAGTACCAGTGTCTTTAGCTAACATTCCACTCCTTGCCACTCCTTGTCATTGACCAGTGTGTGTGTGTGTGTGTGTGTGCTGGAATGTACTGTATGCTAGATGCTAGTTACCGGTAGTTATAATTCCATCTGAGCAATGTCAGAACTATGACATGTTGTCATCACATGATAGGACTGAACAGTACAAGGTGTGAGGAGGGATACAATACCATATCTTCATTAGATAGGAGGGATATAATTCTATACCTTCATTAGAGATGCCTGGCACTTACAGCTTTTAAACATGCTGACCTTAACCATACCTTCATTACATAGGCCTGGCACTTACTCATATACCCTTTTGACATTATCCTGGCGAACTGGGTTTATAAAGCATCTCAGATTAGGAACGCTGATCTGGGATCAGGTCCCCCTAGTCCAGTCATTACAATGGAAAATGATAAACTGATCTAAAAGGCAAAAGATAAAAATACTAATAATAACAATAACAATCATCTAAAAGGCTAATAAAGGTCATCACTCCTACTCAGAGATGCTTGATACAGTAAATATGACCCCTGAACCCTGAACCGTACTGGCCCAGATAATATCTTTCACATTGTCTTTTTCTGCACAGTCCTAGCAACTAGAGTGGATGCATAAGCAGGTCAGCTCAGCTCAGTACTGTGAAAGGGTATTACACTGAACAAAAATATAAACACAAACTTGCAACAATTTCAAAGACTTTACTGTGTTACAGTTTTTTTTTAAGTAGGGGCGTGGATCAGAAAACCAGTCAGTATCTGGTGTGACCACCATTTGCCTCATGCAGCAGCACACATGGAGGTGGCTTATGGTAGAGAAATGAACATTCAATAATCTGGCAAAATCTCTGTTGGACATTCCTGCAGTCAGCATGCCAATTGCACACTCCCTCAAAACTTGAGACATTTGTGCACATTTTAGAGTGGCCTTTTATTGTCCCCAGCACAAGTTGCACCTGTGTAGTGATCATGCTGTTTAATCAGCTTCTTGATATGCCACAACTGTCAGGTGGATGGATTATCTTGGCAAAGGAGAAATGCTCACTAACAGGGATGTACACAAATTTGTGCAAAAAATTTGAGAGAAATACTTTTTTTTGCGTATGAAAAATGTCTGGGATCTTTACGTCAGCTCATGAAACATGGGACCAACACTTATATTTGTGTTCAGTGTAGATAGACAGACTGACAGTGTTCTTGTTTATTTAGAGGAATGTGATAAATGATGGTAGCAGCATTCTGACCAGCTGTTTCTTACAGACAGACTGACAGGCTGTGAGGTCATGGAGGAGAGCTGAGGTTGTTGACAGGTGGCCTGTCTGTCTCCCTGCCTCCCTGCCTCCCTGCCTCCCTCCCTGCCTCTTTCCCTCTCTCCCTCCCTCTCTCCCTCCCTCCCTCCCTGCCTCCCTCCCTCCCTCCCTCCTTCCCTCCCTGTGATATCAGTCTTGCTCTATCTTATGAGTGCATTCCAGAACACACACGCACGCAAGCACGCACGCACACTAACACACACACTATCTTCTATCTTCTGAGTGCATACCACAGAGTTATTGACATGCTTGAGGTTTCCAGTCTATCTATCAGAGATAAGACTTAATGAAACTATGGACTAACTCTGGAGATAGATCAGACTGTTAGGTGTTACAGGGCTTAGCCTCCAGCAATACACCTGTTGTTATTCATCAACATGGGGGGTTAGAGTAGAGTAGAGTAGAGTAGAGTAGAGTAGAGTAGAGTAGAGTAGAGTAGAGTAGAGTAGAGTAGAATAGAATATTGTGTATACAGTGTATCTGTTGTTTGTGGTCCTGGGGTTTTAGAAGAGAGAGACGGTGTAGAAAGTACAGGAAGATTCAACTCATAGATTGACATGTAAAATAATCCTCATCTCACTACTAGTCCTGATCTGGGTATTGCTAAATCAATATTGGCTCTCTGCAGATATACAGTGCCTTTGGAAAGTATTCACACCCCTTGACTTATTCCACATCCTGTTGTGTTACAGCCTGAATTCAAAATTGATTAAATATGTTTTTCTCAACCATCTACACACAATACCCCATAATGACAAAGTGAAAACACGTTTTTAGAAAATGTATACAAAATTAAATACAGAAATATCTCATTTACATACAGTGCCTTCGGAAAGTATTCAGACCTCTTGACTTTTTCCACATTTTCTTATGTTACAGCCTTATTCTAAAATGGATTAAATAAATAAAAATCCTCATCAATCTACACACAATACCCCATAATGACAAAGTGAAAACAAGTTGTTAGAAATGTAGGCACATTTATTACAAATAAAAAACAGAAATACCTTATTTACATAAGTATTCAGACCCTTTGCTTTGAGACTCGAAGTTGAGCTCAGGTGCATCCTGTTTCCATTGATCATACTTGAGATGTTTCTACAACTTGATTGGCGTCTACCTGTGGTAAATTAAATTGATTGGACATGATTTGGAAAGGCACACACCTGTCCATATAAGGTCCAACAGTTGACAGTGCATGTCAGAGCAAAAATCAAGCCATGAGCTCGAAGGAATTGTCCGTAGAGCTCCGAGACATGATTGTGTCGAGGCACAGATCTGGGGAAGGGTACGAAAAAGATTCTGCAGCATTGAAGGTCCCCAAGAACACAGTGGCCTCCATCATTCTTAAATGAAAGAGCTGGCCGCAAGGCCAAACTGAGCAGGTCAGGGAGGTGACCAAGAACCCGATGGTCACTCTGACAGAGCTTTAGAGTTCCTCTGTGGAGATGGGAGAACCTTCCAGAAGGACAACCATCTCTGCAACACTCCAACAAGCAGGCCTTTATGGTAGAGTGGCCAGACAGAAGCCACTCCTTAGTAAAAGGCGCATGACAGCCTGCTTGGAGTTTGCCAAAAGGCACCTGAAGACTCTCAGACCATGAGAAACAAGATTCTCTGGTCTGATGAAACCAAGATTGAACTCTTTGGCCGAACGCTAAGCATCACATCTGGAGAAAACCTGGCACATTCAGTATGGTGAAGCATGGTGGTGGCAGCATCATTTACATTTTAGTCATTTAGCAGACGCTCTTATCCAGAGCGACTTACAGGAAGATTTTTCACCTAGTCGGCTCGGGGATTAGAACCAGCGACCTATCGGTTACTGGCACAACGCTCTTAACCACTAAGCTACCTGCCGCCCCATCATGCTGTGGGGATGTTTTTCAGCGGCACGGACTGGGAGACTAGTCAGGATCGAGGGAAAGATGAACAGAGCAAAGTACAGAGAGATCCTTGATGAAAACCTGCTCCAGAGCGCTCAGGACCTCAGACTGGGGCGAAGGTTTACCTTCCAACAGGACAATGACCCTAAGCACACAGCCAAGACAACACAAGAGTTGCTTCGGGATAAGTCTCTGAATGTCCTTGAGTGGCCCAGCCAGAGCCCGGACTTGAACCCAATCGAACATCTCTGGAGAGACCTGAAAATAGCTGTGCAGCAACGCTCCCCATCCAATCTGACAGAGCTTGAGAGGATCTGCAGAGAAGAATGGGAGAAACTCCCCAAATACAGGTGTGCCAAAATGGTAGCGTCATATCCAAGAAGACTCGATGCTGTAATCACTGCCAAAGGTGCTTCAACAAAGTACTGAGTAAAGGGTCTGAATACTGATGTAAATGTGATATTTCAGGTTTTTATGTTTAATAAATTAGCAAACATTTCAAAAAAACGGTTTTTGCTTTGTCATTATGGGGTATTGTGTGTAGATTGATGAGGGGGGAAACTATTTAATCCATTTTAGAATAAGGCTGTAACCTAACAAAATGTGGAAAAAGTCAAGGGGTCTGAATACTTTCCGAATGCATTCACACCGGAGTCAATACTTTGGAAAACCACCTTTGGCAGCGATTACAGCTGTGAGTCTTTCTGGGTAAGTCTCTAAGCGCTTTCTACACCTGGATTGTGCAATATTTGCACATTATTATTTTCAAAATTCTTCAAGTTCTGTCAAAATGGTTGTTGATCATTGCTAGACAACCATTTTCAGGTCTTGCCATATATTTTCAAGTAGATGCCTGTTCTTAGCTCCATTCCATTTATTTTTTATCCTGAAAAACTCCCCAGTCCCAAGTCCTTAACAAAAACAAGCATACCCATAACATGATGCATCCATCCCTATGCTTGAAAATATGGAGCGTGGTACTCAGTAATGTGTTGTATTGGATTTGCCCCAAACATAACACTATGTATTCGGGACAAAAAGTAAATTGCTTTGCTACATGTTTTGCAGTATTACTTTAGTGCCTTGTTGCAAACAGGATATATTCTGTACAGACGTTCTTCTTTTCACTCTTTTAAAAAGTCACCATTGGCCTCATTGTGAAATCCCTGAGTGGTTTCCATCCTATCTGGCAGGAAGGACGCCTGTATCTTTGTAGTGACTGGGTTTGTTGATACATCCAAAGTGTAATTAATAACTTCACCATGCTCAAAGGGATATTCAATGTCAACTTTTATTTTTATTTTTTACCCATCTACCAATAGGTGCACTTCTTTGCGAGGCATTGGAAAACCTCCCTGGTCTTTGTGGTTGAATCTGTGTTTGAAATTCACTGCTCGACTGAGGGACCTTACAGATAATTGTATGTGTGGTGTACAGAGATTAGGTAGTCATTCAAAAAGCATATGAACCACTATTACTGCACACAGTGACTTATGCAACTAATTATGTGACTTGTTAAGCAAATATTTACTCCTGAACTTATCTAGGCTTGCCATAACAAAGGGTTTGAATAATGAAAGACATTTCAGCTTTTCATTTGTTATTAATTTGTAAAAATGTCTAAATACCTCATTCTATTTTGACATAATGGGGTATTGTGTGTAGGCCAGTGACAAAAAAAAAGCTGGATTTAATCCATTTTAAATTCAGGCTGTAACACAACAAAATGTGGAAAAAGTCAAGGGGTGTGAACACACACACACAGACACACACACACACACACACACAGACACACACACACACACACACACAGACACACACAGACACAGACACACACACACAGACACACAGACACACACAGACACAGACACACAGACACACAGACACACACAGACTCACACACACACACATACACACACACACACACAGACACAGACACAGACACACAGACACACACAGACACAGACACAGACACACACACACAGACACACAGACACACACAGACTCACACACACACACATACACACACACAGACACACACACAGACACACACAGACACACACACAGAGAGAAACACACAGACACACACACAAATGCAGACACACACACAGACACACACACAAACGCCTGTTTTCTAATTTCACAACATACAGTGAACGGTCCGGGAGAAACCAGAAAAGCTACTTCTTCTCATAACTTTGAGGTGTTTGAGGACAGGCGATGACAGAGCACACAACACAACACACAGTCACATCCTGCCAGCAGTGCTTTCTCAGCTTGGGGCTGACTGTGGGCACAGTTACTCCCTCACAGACTCACAGCAGGAGACAGACACATCATTCAGGACAATAACAGCTACTCTGAAATAACAACCTCTACACCTCTCCCCCTCTCTCTCTCTCCCCCTCTTCTCTCTCTCTCTCCCTCTCTCTCGCTTGCTTTATCTACCCCCCTCTCTCTCTCCCTCTCTCTCTCTCCCCCTCTCTCTCGCTCTCTTTATCTACCCCCTCTCTCTCTCTCTGTCCCCCTCTCTCTCTCTGTCCCTCTCGCTCGCTCTCTTTTTCTACCCCCCTCTCTCTCCCCCTCTCTCACCCCCTCTCTCTCTCCCCCCTCTCTTTCTCTTTCCTTCCTCTCTTTCCTCTGTCTCGCTCTCACACCTCCCCCAAACTGATCTGTTCCCCCTCTCCCCTCCCTCCCCCTCCTCACAGCTAGTCAGTACTACATTATCTTCCCCTGTCCTGTCCAGGCTACATCATTTTAATTTTTTAATTTATATATTTTTTTAACCTTTATTTAACTAGGCAAGTCAGTTAAGAACAAATTATTATTTACAATGATGGCCTACACCGGCAAAACCCGGACGACGCTGGGCCAATTGTGCGGGAGAGAGAGGGAAGGAGGGGTAGAGAGGGAAGGAGTGGGGAGAGAGAGGGAAGGAGGGGGAGAGAGAGAAGGAGGGGGAGAGAGGTAAGGAGGGGGAGAGAGAGGGAAGGAGGGGGAGAGAGAGGGAAGGAGGGGAGAGAGGGGGAAGAAGGGGGAGGGAAGGAGGAGAGAGAGGGAAGGAGGAGGAGAGAGGGAAGGAGGGGGAGATAGAGAGAAGGAGTGGGAGAGAGGGGGAAAGAGGGGGAGAGAGAAAGAAGGAGGGGGAGAGAGGGAAGGAGGGGGAGAGAGGGGGAAGGAGGGGGAGAGAGAGGGAAAGAGGGGGAGAGAGGGAAGGAGGGGGGAAGGAAGGAGGAGGAGAATGGGGCAAGAGAGAGTGAAAAACAAAAATCAAGAAGAATATTTACCAAATATGCCTCCCTTCTCATGTATACCTCATCACTACTCAATAGAAAGTCTGTGCTGCTCTGCCAAGTTTCAGTCTACAACCACCAACAGTTTTCTCTTTCTGTGCGTACTTATTCTTCTTGGTTTTTGTTTTTCACTCTCTCTTGCCCCATTCTCCTCCTCCTTCCCTCCCCCTCCTTCCCTCTCTCTCCCCCTCCTTCCCTCTCTCTCTCCCTTCCTTCCCTCTCTCTCCCCCTCATTCCCTCTCTCTCTCCCTTCCTTCCCTCTCTCTCCCTCTCCTTCCCTCTCTCCCCCTCCTTCCCCCTCTCTCCCTGCCTTCCCTCTCTCTCCCCCTCCTTCCCTCTCTCTCCTACTCCTTCCCTCCATCTCCTTCCCTCTCTCTCCCCCTCCTTCCCTCTCTCTCCCCTTCTTACCTCTCCCACTCCTTCTCTCTCTCCCCCTCATTCCCTCTCTCTCCCTCCTTCCCTCTCTCCCCCTCCTTCCCTCTCTCTCCCCCTCCTTCCCTCTCTCTCACTCCTTCCCTTTCTCTCCCCCTCTCCTTACCTCTCTCCCCCATCTCCTTCCCTCTCTCCCCCTCCTTCCCTCTCTCCCCCTCCTTCCCTCTCTCTCCCCTCCTTCCCTCTCCTTCCCTCACTCCCCCTCCTTCCCTCTCTCTCCCTTCCTTCCCTCTCCTTCTCTCTCTCTTCTTCTCCCTGATTGAGATATGTAACAGGTGAGGTTTAGGAGAAAACCTGCTTTCCTTTCAGCTGCAGTCAGTCAGTCAGTCAGTCAGTCAGTCAGTCAGTCAGTCACAGGGAAAAGAAAAAAACAAACACAGTGAACTGACTGGAGATAACACAACTGGAATAACAAGACAAGAGGAGGACGGTCCCACTTTAAACCAACTAACTACGGTCCCACTTTAAACCAACTAACTACTGTCCCACTTTAAACCAACTAACTACTGTCCCACTTTAAACCAACTAACTACTGTCCCACTTTAAACCAACTAACTACGGTCCCACTTTAAACCAACTAACTACTGTCCCACTTTAAACCAACTAACTACTGTCCCACTTTAAACCAACTAACTACTGTCCCACTTTAAACCAACTAACTACTGGCACACTTTAAAACAACTAGCTACTGGCACACTTTAAACCAACTAACTACTATCCCACTTTAAACCAACTAACTACTGTCCCACTTTAAAACAACTAACTACTATCCCACTTTAAACCAACTAACTACTATCCCACTTTAAACCAACTAACTACTGGCACACTTTAAAACAACTAGCTACTATCCCACTTTAAACCAACTAACTACTGTCCCACTTTAAAACAACAAACTACTGGCACACTTTAAAACAACTAACTACTATCCCACTTTAAACCAACTAACTACTATCCCACTTTAAAACAACTAGCTACTATACCACTAAACCAACTAACTACTGTCCCACTTTAAAACAACTAGCTACTATCCCACTTTAAACCAACTAACTACTGTCCCACTTTAAAACAACTAACTACTATCCCACTTTAAAACAACTAACTACTGGCACACTTTAAAACAACTAACTACTGGCACACTTTAAAACAACTAACTACTGGCACACTTTAAAACAACTAACTACTGGCACACTTTAAAACAACTAACTACTGTCCCACTTTAAAACAACTAACTACTATCCCACTTTTAAACAACTAACTACTATCCCACTTTAAAACAACTAACTACTGGCACACTTTAAAACAACTAACTACTGGCACACTTTAAAACAACTAACTACTATCCCACTTTAAACCAACTAACTACTGTCCCACTTTAAAACAACTAACTACTGTCCCACTTTAAAACAACTAACTACTATCCCACTTTAAAACAACTAACTACTGTCCCACTTTAAAACAACTAACTACTATCACACTTTAAACCAACTAACTACTGTCCCACTTTAAAACAACGAACTACTATCCCACTTTAAAACAACTAACTACAGTGGGGGGAAAATGTATTTAGTCAGCCACCAATTGTGCAAGTTCTCCCACTTAAAAAGATGAGAGAGGCCTGTAATTTTCATCATAGGTACACATCAACTATGACAGACAAATCGAGGAAAAAAAATCCAGAAAATCACATTGTATGATTTTTAATGAATTTATTTGCAAATTATGGTGGAAAATAAGTATTTGGTCACCTACAAACAAGCAAGATTTCTGGCTCTCACAGACCTGTAACTTCTTCTTTAAGAGGCTCCTCTGTCCTCCACTCGTTACCTGTATTAATGGCACCTGTTTGAACTTGTTATCAGTATAAAAGACACCTGTCCACAACCTCAAACAGTCACACTCCAAACTCCACTATGGCCAAGACCAAAGAGCTGTCAAAGGACACCAGAAACAAAATTGTAGACCTGCACCAGGCTGGGAAGACTGAATCTGCAATAGGTAAGCAGCTTGGTTTGAAGAAATCAACTGTGGGAGCAATTATTAGGAAATGGAAGACATACAAGACCACTGATAATCTCCCTCGATCTGGGGCTCCACGCAAGATCTCACCCCGTGGGGTCAAAATGATCACAAGAACGGTGAGCAAAAATCCCAGAACCACACGGGGGGACCTAGTGAAAGACCTGCAGAGAGCTGGGACCAAAGTAACAAAGCCTACCATCAGTAACATACTACGCCGCCAGGGACTCAAATCCTGCAGTGCAAGACGTGTCCCCCTGCTTAAGCCAGTACATGTCCAGGCCCGTCTGAAGTTTGCTAGAGTGCATTTGGATGATCCAGAAGAGGATTGGGAGAATGTCATATGGTCAGATGAACCCAAAATAGAACTTTTTGGTAAAAACTCAACTCGTCGTGTTTGGAGGACAAAGAATGCTGAGTTGCATCCAAAGAACACCATACCTACTGTGAAGCATGGGGGGTGGAAACATCATGCTTTGGGGCTGTTTTTCTGAAAAGGGACCAGGACGACTGATCCGTGTAAAGGAAAGAATGAATGGGGCCATGTATCGTGAGATTTTGAGTGAAAACCTCCTTCCATCAGCAAGGGCATTGAAGATGAAACGTGGCTGGGTCTTTCAGCATGACAATGATCCCAAACACACCGCCCGGGCAACGAAGGAGTGGCTTCGTAAGAAGCATTTCAAGGTCCTGGAGTGGCCTAGCCAGTCTCCAGATCTTAACCCCAGAGAAAATCTTTGGAGGGAGTTGAAAGTCCGTGTTGCCCAGCGACCGCCCCAAAACATCACTGCTCTAGAGGAGATCTGCATGGAGGAATGGGCCAAAATACCAGCAACAGTGTGTGAAAACCTTGTGAAGACTTACAGAAAACGTTTGACCTGTGTCATTGCCAACAAAGGGTATATAACAAAGTATTGAGAAACTTTTGTTATTGACCAAATACTTATTTTCCACTATAATTTGCAAATAAATTCATTAAAAATCCTACAATGTGATTTTCTGGAGAAAAAAAATCTCATTTTGTCTGTCATAGTTGACATGTACCTATGATGAAAATTACAGGCCTCTCTCATCTTTTTAAGTGGGAGAACTTGCACAATTGGTGGCTGACTAAATACTTCCCCCCCCCACTGTACTGTCCCACTTTAAAACAACTAACTACTGTCCCACTTTAAAACAACTAACTACTGTCCCACTTTAAAACAACTAAATTCTGTCCCACTTTAAAACAACAACAACTTTAAAAGTGTTTAGGTTGTGAAGCAGTTAGGCCTTATAAAAGATTTAGAGAGGAAGTCACAGGGAAAAATTGGCCACAGTTGTAAAATGTACGGTGGATTGGACAGATAATGGGTTGTAAGGGATTTATCTCTCTCTCTATCTATTTCTCTCTCTCTCCCTCTCCCTCTCTCCCTCCCTCTCTCTCCCTCTCTCTCTCTCTCTCTCTCTCTCTCTCTCTCTCTCTCTCTCTCTCTCTCTCCCTCTCCCTCTCTCCCTTCTCTCTCCCTCCCTCTCTCTCTCCCCCCCCCTCTCTCTCTCTCTCTCTCTCTCCCTCTCTCTCTCTCTCTCTCTCTCTCTCTCTCTCTCTCTCTCTCTCTCTCTCTCTCTCTCTCTCTCTATCTCTCTCTCTCTCCCATCTCTCTCTCTCTCTCTCTCTCTCTCAATTAAATTCAATGGGCTTTATTGGCATGGGAAACATATGTTTACAATGCCAAAGCAAGTGAAATAGATAATAAATAATAAATAAACAAAATAACAGTAAACTTTACACTCACAAAAGTTCCAAAAGAATAAAGACATTTCAAATGTCATATTATATATATATATACAGTGTTGTAACAATGTGCAAATAGTTAAAGTACAAATGGGAAAATAAATAAACATAAATATGGGTTGTGTTTACAATGGTGTTTGTTCTTCACTGGTTGCCCTTTTCTTGTGGCAACAGGTCACAAATATTGCTGCTGTGATGGGCACACTGTGGTATTTCACCCAGTAGATATGGGAATTTATCAAAATTGGGTTTGTTTTCGAATTCTTTGTGGGTCTGTGTAATCTGAGGAAAATATGTGTCTCTAATATGGTCATACATTTGGCAGGAGGTTAGGAAGTGCAGCTCAGTTTCCACCTCAATTTGTGGGCAGTGTGTTCATAGCCTGTCTTCTCTTGAGAGCAAGGTCTGCCTACGGCGGCCTTTCTCAATAGCAAGGCTATGCTCACTGAGTCTGTACATAGTCAAAGCTTTCCTTAAGTTTGGGTCAGTCACAGTGGTCAGGTATTCTGCCACTGTGTACTCTCTGTTTAGGGCCAAATAGCATTCTAGTTTGCTCCGTTTCTTTGTTAATTCTTTCCAATGTGTCAAGTAATTCTCTTTTTGTTTTCTCATGATTTGGTTGGGTCTAATTGTGTTGCTGTCCTGGGGCTCTGTCGGGTCTGTTTGTGTTTGTGAGCAGAGCCCCAGGACCAGCTTGCTTAGGGGACTCTTCTCTAGGTTAATCTCTCTGTAGGTGATGGCTTTGTTATGGAAGGTTTGGGAATCGCTTCCTTTTAGGTGGTTGTAGAACGGCTCTTTTCTGAATTTTGATAATAAGTAGGTATCGGCCTTATTCTGCTCTGCATGCATTATTTGGTGTTTTACATTGTACACAAGGGATGTTTTTGCAGAATTCAACATGCATATTCTCAATTTGGTGTTTGTCCCATTTTGTGAATTATTGGTTGGTGAGTGGACCCCATAACTCACAACCATAAAGGGCAATGGGTTCTATAACTGATTCAAGTATTTTTAGCCAGATCCTAATTGGTTTGTCGAATTGTATGTTCCTTTTGATGGCATCGTTCACAGCTTTGTGGAAGTTACCTGTGGCGCTGATGTTTAGGCCGAGGTATGTATAGTTTTTAGTGTGCTCTAGGGCAACGGTGTCTAGATGGAAATTGTATTTGTGGTCCTAGCAACTGGACCTTTTTTGGAACACCATTATTTTTGTCTTACTGAGATTTAATGTCAGGGCCCAGGTCTGACAGAATCTTTGCAAAAGATCTAGGTGCTGCTGTAGGCCCTCCTTAGTTGGGAACAGAAGCACCAGATCATCAGCAAACAGTAGCCATTTGACTTCAGATTGTAGTAGGGTGAGGCCGGGTGCTGCAGACCGTTCTAGTGCCCTCACCAAGTCGTTGATGTATATATATACAGTAGGGAGAACAAGTATTTGATACACTGCCAATTTTGCAGGTTTTCCTACTTACAAAGCATGTAGAGGTCTGTAATTTTTGTCATAGGTACAATTCAACTGTGAGAGATGGAATCTAAAACAAAAATCCAGAAAATCACATTGTATGATTTTTAAGTAATTAATTTGCATTTTATTGCATGACATAAGTATTTGATCACCTACCAACCAGTAAGAATTCCGGCTCACACAGACCTGTTAGTTTTTATTTAAGAAGCCCTCCTGTTCTCCACTCATTACCTGTATTAACTGCACCTGTTTGAACTCGTTACCTGTATAAAAAACACCTGTCCACACACTCAATCAAACAGACTCCAACCTCTCCACAATGGCCAAGACCAGTGAGCTGTGTAAGGACATCAGGGATAAAATTGTAGACCTGCACAAGGCTGGGATGGGCTACAGGACAATAGGCAAGCAGCTTGGTGAGAAGGCAACAACTGTTGGCGCAATTATTAGAAAATGGAAGAAATTCAAGATGACGGTCAATCACCCTCGGTCTGGGGCTCCATGCAAGATCTCACATTGTGGGGCATCAATGATCATGAGGAAGGTGAGGGATCAGCCCAGAACTACACGGCAGGACCTGGTCAATGACCTGAAGAGAGCTGGGACCACAGTCTCAAAGAAAACCATTAGTAACACACTACGCCGTCATGGATTAAAATCTTGCAGCGCACGCAAGGTCCCCCTGCTCAAGCCAGCGCATGTCCAGGCCCATCTGAAGTTTGCCAATGACCATCTGGATGATCCAGAGGAGGAATGGGAGAAGGTCATGTGGTCTGATGAGACAAAAATAGAGCTTTTTGGTCTAAACTCCACTCGCCGTGTTTGGAGGAAGAAGAAGGATGAGTACAACCCCAAGAACACCATCCCAACCATGAAGCATGGAGGTGGAAACATCATTCTTTGGGGATGCTTTTCTGCAAAGGGGACAGGACGACTGCACCGTATTGAGTTGAGGATGGATGGGGCCATGTATCGCGAGATCTTGGCCAACATCCTCCTTCCCTCAGTAAGAGCATTGAAGATGGGTCGTGGCTGGGTCTTCCAGCATGACAACAACCCGAAACACACAGCCAGGGCAACTAAGGAGTGGCTCCGTAAGTAGCATCTCAAGGTCCTGGAGTGGCCTAGCCAGTCTCCAGACCTGAACCCAATAGAAAATCTTTGGAGGGAGCTGAAAGTCTGTATTGCCCAGCGACAGCCCCGAAACCTGAAGGATCTGGAGAAGGTCTGTATGGAGGAGTGGGCCAAAATCTCTGCTGCAGTGTGTGCAAACATGGTCAAGACCTACAGGAAACGTATGATCTCTGTAATTGCAAACAAAGGTTTCTGTACCAAATATTAAGTTCTGCTTTTCTGATGTATCAAATACTTATGTCATGCAATAAAATGCTAATTAATTACTTAAAAATCATACAATGTGATTTTCTGGATTTTTGTTTTAGATTCCGTCTCTCACAGTTGAAGTGTACCTATGATAAAACATTACAGACCTCTACATGCTTGTAAGTAGGAAAACCTGCAAAATCGGCAGTGTATCAAATACTTGTTCTCCCCACTGTATGTCTGTCTCTCACTCTTTCACACATTCATAATAGTTGTTAAAGCCATACAGGTGTAGCAGTGGCTGTGGAGACAGGTGTCATTGTGGTGGGGTTGACTCTCAGACAGCGTGTCCCAACATGCATCATGGTTACATTACAACAGCTAGGGCCAGGTCAGTATGTCTAGGCAACATGCTAGCCAAGACCAATACAAATACTGTAATAGCATAGAGGACACACACACAGCGCACACACACACACGCACACACACGCACACACACATGTCCAAAGAAATCAGAGATGAAAAGTACTTGTCTCAAACAGTTTAGTTTCCGCTGTCTCAAACAGCTCTAGTTTCCCCTGTCTAACAGGTTTCTGTTTTTGTTTTTTTATATGATTGTGTGTGTGTGCGCGCGGGCGGGTGCGTGTGTGTGTGGGTAGTTCAGTGGAAAAACACACTCCTGTCTTGTTACAAAGAAAAACTTACCCAAGAGGACTATGTTTATGACAGCCTATCTAATGTAACGGACAATATAGTTGTACCCACATATGTCATCATAACAAATGACTGACAACAGATATCAAGGGGAATTGCAATGATGAGGGGGCACTTTTGGAAAGGAAAAGTTTGAGATAATGAACCACAGATCACTCAGTCAACTTACCCAACCTTTCAACTGTGGGTTAGTTAGTTCGACTGTAGACTTTCTAATGTATGATTTATAAGTTCCTAGTAAGTAGATACTAGCCCAGGTGAGATTTTGTAATTGTAGAAACATACTTCCAAGATCTAGCCGATAATGCATTGCGCACGCGTGCTGATCTGCTGGGTGAAGGGGAGTGACGTGGAGAAGAAATCAGAGCAAAGAAATTCACTCACTGAAGTTCCAGTAAAGGAATTCAAGCAGCCGCTGTCCGTTGTAGGCTACGATATAGTGGATGGTTCTAGGTGAAGTAGCGCTTTTTTAGTTGTTCTACTGGCCTTTACCGGAGAAAAAAAACAACACTCGACACTTTAACAAGCGAGCAGAACCGATGGGGACGTTATGTCGTTGGAGTTACGCGGGTGGATTTGGTTGTTTTAGTTGAGAAGAAGGAAAGTGTTGCGCTCGGAGCAACAGCGGTGGGATTAAACATGCTGACACCGATTTTGGCATACTTTCTATCGGTTCTCCTGCTGTGTCGGATAGCGTTCTCTCAATACTCCAGCGATCAGTGTAGTTGGAAGGGCAGGTGAGAGTTCTTCTTTATAACTTTATAACTTTCATTATTTCATGAACTGCTTGTTCATAATGGTCCAATTGAAAAGGAGCTGTGCAGACGCACTATTTGTAGGCTACCATTTAGATTTGAATGCTTAGTTTTTGGAAATTAAAGTTACAGAATGGTGAATGCGTCAGTGTTTTTATCCAAGGCCGACTGGTGAAGAGATTGTTACCATGTAATAAACTAAATAGAGAATGAGTTATCCATTCTCTTCTGAGAGGTGAATTGCAATATTGTTTCCCTCTCACTGAATGATCACCTTGAGTCAGGTCTGTGGAATGCTACTTCTGTCAAGGAAGCCAAGTGCAGAGGTGTATTTATTTTAATTTTATTTTCACAACTTAATGGTTTTGAGATTATTACATATTTTTGCTAATTATATTTTAAAGCATTAATAATCAACTGAAATTGACCCTTTTTGAATCCAAGCGTTCTAATTTGGAACACTTTTAGGAGCACGTTTAATTTCGATATATATTTCGATGTTCAAAATGGTAATGCATACATTGTTTAATGAATAAACACACTGATTAGAGGACATGATGGCCTAGTTAACCTACAGCAGTAAAAGTACAGTTTGAGGTGGCTCCTCACAACGTCAATAACAGGCTACCTTAGTAGTTTTCTACATCCTTTTGGTTCTTACTTCCTTACCTACACCTGTTATAACATGTATAGTCTGACTTTTTAGAAGCAGCACCATGGCTTAAATATTGATATAGTAAGAAGCTTTAGTACTTGACTGACACCTCTTGAAGTTTGACACTTCATTAATGCCTCTAATATGCTCAATGTAGGTATTCAATTACTGCTGATGATATGGTGATGTTACACAGGTAAAAACATTACTTTTCATCATCAATCATCTATTACAGACAATCTAGTGGGTGAAATTGGGTGAGTGTCCAATTGGGTGAGTGTCCAATTGGGTGAGCTGCAGTGCCAGGAAGAGAAAGTGGTAATGTTTCCTCTTCTAAGCCAGCCGAGGAGTAGTCTAACTAAGCAGTTACTCTGAGCCTGTACCAATGAATCTGTTGCTCGTTAGCTCTCCTTTTAGCTAATCTCTTCTAATTGCATGCAGACTAGAGACGGAGAGATGGTGGAGGAGGAGTTGAACTGAGTTAATTAAAGAGAATGTGGTGAGGAGTGGAGAGGCTGGTTGGGTTATGATTGACCAGCATGTGCTCTCCTCTGGTCCTCACATCAATGGGCCTTATTCATATTTCACCATTTCATTTTCATTTTTAAATTGGGTCATTCCTTCCAAAAACATCCTAACCACCAGCATGTTGCTGTTGGCATGGCATCCATATGGTAATAGAAGTCTGCTGCTAGTTTCCAGCCTATAGGCCTCTATAGCTTGGCTTTGCTACGAATGACAGACTTGGGTCCTAGTCTAGGACTTCAGATTATTTGCATTTTACATTTTAGTCATTTTAGCAGACGCTCTTATCCAGAGCGACTTACAGTTAGTGAGTGCATACATTTTTCATACTGGCCCCCCGTGGGAATCGAACCCACAACCCTGGCGTTGCAAGCGCCATGCTCTACCAACTGAGCTACACTGAGATGATGCGTTAAGTTCTGTGGCTGAATCCCAAATGGCACCCTATTCCCTACAGTGCCATTAGACCTCTGGTCAAAAGTAGTGCACTAAATAGGGAATAGGGTGCCATTTGGGACACTCGGCCTGTCAATGTGTGTATGGAGTGAGTGGTTTGGTGGTGCTGTCTGTCTGGCGCCAGGGGGGTCAGTTCTGTCCAGAGTGCTGCCCGGACATGTCTCTTCCAGTCCTTTTGTCCCGGCAGCAAGGGGAGGTTTGGGTGATTGACCTGCATTCTGCTCTTGCATTCAGCAGAGCCTCCTGGCAGCCTGGTTACTGTTGCTGTCGTTGGTTGTCTAAGTCGACTCCACTGTGTGTTCGCGGTGCAGCAGAAGCCTCTGTGAGGCTGTGTCCCAAATGGCATGTTATTCCCTATACAGTAGAATACCTTTGACCAGGGCCTATGGTGCTATATAGGGAATAGGGTGCAATTTGGGATGTAGCCTCTGTGAGTCTGTGTCCCTCTCCTGTTCATTCATCCACTTCTGTCTCTAGACTCTGTCTCCCCCTCCCCCTCTCCGACCCTGCCGCAGCCTGCCAGGCAGTCGGTAATGTGTTGCCAGAGCAGTGAGCCCAGAAGGAACGATGTGCCATAAGACGTGTGTGTTGGGGTTGAGGTCAGTTGAGCCGCGTGGAGGCAGGGCGGCTCGTGACTGGTCATGCTGTCGGCCGTGTGCAGCACGGAGCCGCAGGAGCCTTAACACTTTGTCTAAGGATATTAAACCACCGCCAGGCAACACACAGACACAGCTACACACACACACACACACACACACAGCTACACACACACACACACACACACACACACACACACACACACACACACACACACAGCTACACACACAGCTACACACACACACACACAGCTACACACACACAGCTACACACACACACACACACACACAGCTACACACACACACACACACAACTACACACACACACACAGCTACACACACACACAGCTACACACACACGCACACACAGCTAACACACACACACACACAGCTACACGCACACACACACACACACACACAGCTACACACACACACACACACACACACACACACACACACACACAGCTACACACACACACACACACACACACACAGCTCACACACACACACACACACACACAGCTACACACACACACACACACACACACAGCTACACACACAGACACACAGCTACACACACACACACAGCTACACACACACACACACACAGCTACACACATACACACACACACACACAGCTACACACACACACACACACACACAGCTACACACACACACACACACAGCTACACACACACACTTTGCCTATTTCCAATATAGTGCAGTATTTTTGACCAGACCCTGTATAGGGAATAAGGTTCCATTGAAACAGTCTTCTTCTTGGCACAGAGCTGCAGTCTGTAGTCTGCCTGTTGAGTATGATCAGAGGCAGAACTGACCCTCATGATCACGCGAAGCGCTGATATTTCTCTTTGAAGCGGCACTGTATTTCAGAAAAGGTTACCAGAAGAAAGCTGACATTTTCTGTTCTTGTGCCAAGTTATAGGCCTATTTTTTTGGAGGGGCTTGGTTCTTGGCTGGTGAACCACTGATTAGCTTATTCTCTGTTCATATTCATACAGACACTTTCATACTGTTGGACAGGCAGTCACAGACAATGGTTCATGGTTGGCATTTCTCACCCAAAACACCATGTTTTTCTCCAGACCAAATATATAATTATTTCTAATTCTTTCACACCTATCAAAAGTGTGTTAGGAGTGTGTCCATGACTCTGTCCATGATGTGTTGTTGACCTCCTCCACTTCCACACTGACCTTTCTCCCCCCTCCCAGTGGACTAACCCATGAGGGCCACACACGTGATGTGGAGCAGGTCTACCTGCGTTGTTCCCAGGGTTCCCTCGACTGGCTCTACCCTACAGGGGCCATCATCGTCAACCTGCGGCCCAACACCCAGTCCCCGGCAGCCGCCCGTCTCTCCGTCTGCATCAAGCCCTCCAGGGACTCCCACGGGGCTAACATCTACCTGGACCGGGCCGGGAAGCTGCGTCTGCTGCTGAGGGAGCAGGACCAGGCCCAGGGGAAGGTGACCTGCTTCAGCATCCAGGAAGGGGCTATGTTCATAGAGGCCATACCTCACAGAGACATCAGTAAGAGGATCACCTCGTTTCAGTATGAGCTGGTGACAGAGAGGACCGGAGGTGGAGCCTTGGCTGGGGTGGAGCCACATGCACTGTCCGGTAAGATACACTCCTATTGTTGTTGCTTTGGTCATTAAAGGGGAAGTTCAGCATGGCTAAAGTAAAGACAGTACAGTAAGGCTAAAACTGCTTCTCCAGTAGAAATTCCCGTTCACAATTGTAGGCGATGTCATGGTGACGTTGGCTATCAAAGCTCACGTCTAACGGTCGTTTCGCGCCGAACTGTGCATGTGCAGGCCGTCAAATCAAAGGCACTCTTTCCATATAAAGTTGTTTATGACAAATGAAAAGCGTGTCAGTTTGTCACTTTCACAACGTTAGAGTAATAACATTTACATTTACATCATTTCGCAGACGCTCTTATCCAGAGCAACTTACAAATTGGTGCATTCAACTTATGATAGCCAGTGGGACAACCACTTTATACTATTCCAGGTATTCCTTAAAGAGGAACATGTTCAACTATTTAAGACATTGTCTCGAATCTAGGTTGTGCCTTTTTAGATTTAGAGAAAATAAATAATTCTTCACCTCTCTCTTTGACTTCTCATACCCCAAACCCCGGCCTGGTCTGGTCGGTCTGTTTCACAAGCATGCCCGGAAGTCTTGCGATGTTGCGGCTCTGGGTTTAGAAACTCTGTGGCTAAAGTCAACTGAAGTTTGTAGTGGCTGATGACAGACAACTGAACCATAGATTATAGTTTCTCCTGGTCCATTACACTACATTCAAGGTGAGGAACCTTCTAACATACATTTGTAAAATCCTGAACTTCCCCCTTTTAATGCTAAAGTTAATGGCAGTGGTTAAATAGACTAATCCTAACAGTGGATTACAGACTCTACTGATTGGCCCAGAGACTACATTCAAGGAAAGGAACCATCTAACTAATGATGTCATTTTGGTGACATATCCCTTAAGTTTTGTGTCAGTGTCATGAGGCCTGAACAGTATCCTTACTGTTCCAGTTGAGTTATCCAGACTGAGATAGATCAGAGAAAGTCAACTGGGCATTCAGCTGACAGTTTTTTTTGATTGACTCACTATGAAGTAGTTTCCTTTGTCCTGGTGTCTGTAGTCATGATGTAGCTCTGTACTAAATGCAGCCATCTGCTGGTGAAAACGTCTCCGTTTGCAGATCTGTATTTATAAGAAAAAACTATTCCAAATTATTTTTGATATTCAATCTTCAGTTTATTTATCTTTCTACTGAAGAAAGTCTGAATCTCAGTGTTGTTTTTATAATATTATGTTACACTGACAATTCTATGTTGATATTTCACAGTTACCTTCCCACAAGTTAGTCTTATGAACTGGTGTACCCATGGGACTGAGTTGACTTGGGGAGTGTTTCATAACCAACCACTGCCTTTCCTACGGTACCCTGGTGTGTCTGTATGGAGGGCTACAGTGAAACGGAGAGGGCCTCACTCTAAAAACAGAGCCGTGTTTTCATCATGCTGTGTACCTGCCAAACCTGCATGACTCCTGGCTGTGAAGAGATCCAGACCAGAGACACTGTGTTTTTCTTCCACTAATAGGAGTAATAGGAGTTACATCTGTTTCTACCTCTTTCTGGGGTCACGTGTTCATATCCTGCATAATCAGCTGGCACAATGGTGAGATAGAGAGACTGATAAACAGTCAGGACCTAATGTAGGGGATCTAACATAGGGGTGTAATGGTTGTAGCTAGTGTAGTTAGCTCAGGTTGGGCTTAATGAAGGTGATCTAACATAGTGGTGTAATGGTTGTTTTGGCCAGGTTGTAGCTAGTGTAGTTGGCTCAGGTTGGGCTTAATGAAGGTGATCTAACATAGGGGTGTAATGGTTGTTTTGGCCAGGTTGTAGCTAGTGTAGTTGGCTCAGGTTGGGCTTAATGAAGGGGATCTAACATAGGGGTGTAATGGTTGTTTTGGCCAGGTTGTAGCTAGTGTAGTTGGCTCAGGTTGGGCTTAATGAAGGTGATCTAACATAGTGGTGTAATGGTTGTTTTGGCCAGGTTGTAGCTAGTGTAGTTAGCTCAGGTTGGGCTTAATGAAGGTGATCTAACATAGGGGTGTAATGGTTGTTTTGGCCAGGTTGTAGCTAGTGTAGTTGGCTCAGGTTGTGCTTAATGAAGGTGATCTAACATAGTGGTGTAATGGTTGTTTTGGCCAGGTTGTAGCTAGTGTAGTTGGCTCAGGTTGGGCTTAATGAAGGTGATCTAACATAGGGGTGTAATGGTTGTTTTGGCCAGGTTGTAGCTAGTGTAGTTAGCTCAGGTTGGGCTTAATGAAGGGGATCTAACATAGTGGTGTAATGGTTGTTTTGGCCAGGTTGTAGCTAGTGTAGTTGGCTCAGGTTGGGCTTAATGAAGGGGATCTAACATAGTGGTGTAATGGTTGTTTTGGCCAGGTTGTAGCTAGTGTAGTTGGCTCAGGTTGGGCTTAATGAAGGGGATCTAACATAGTGGTGTAATGGTTGTTTTGGCCAGGTTGTAGCTAGTGTAGTTGGCTCAGGTTGGGCTTAATGTAGTGCTGATGGGTCCAGGTTCTAATGTAGTAGTCTAAGGCTCAGGGTTGTTTTGACCGGCTTGGTTTCCTACGCTCTGTGCTTCTGTGGTATGAGCTTGTGGTGTGATGTGGCGCAGGTCCCTAGCCCAGGGGGAGAGGGGGGGAGGGAGGGGGCCCTGGGTCTTGTGTCGTTGACTCGGCAGCAGGGTCTAGAGGGCTTGGTGATCTGAGTGCACTTGTTTGGCTCTGTTCTCCCTCTCCCCCTCTCCATCTCCCTCTCCCTCTCCATCTCCCTGTCTGTTTTTCTCCACTTCTTTCTAGTTCTCTCTGTCAGACCTGCTGTGCTGGGATTGAGTTGCTCTCTCCTCCATCTCCCTGGAATGTATCTCACACCAGATGTTGAGAGAATACCTTTATTCCTCACTTTCTCTCTCTCTCTCTCTCTCTCTCTCTCTCTCTCTCTCTCTCTCTCTCTCTCTCTCTCTCTCTCTCTCTCTCTCTCTCTCTCTCTCTCTCGCTCTCTCTCGCTCTCTCTCGCTCTCTGTCTCCTCTCTCTCTCTCGCTCTCTGTCTCCTCTCTCTCGCTCTCTCTCTGTCCCCTCTCTCTCGCTCTCTCTCTTTGTCTCCTCTCTATCGCTCCGTCTCTCTCTCTCTCTCTCTCTCTCTCTCTCTCTCTCTCTCTCTCTCTCCTCTCTCTTTTCCTCCTCTCTCTGCCTCCTCTCTCTTTGCCTCCTCTCTCTCTGCCTCCTCTCTCTCTCTCTCTCTGCCTCCTCTCTCTGCCTCCTCTCTCTCTGCCTCTGCTCTCTCTCTCTCTCTCTCCCTGCCTCGCTCTCTCTCTCTCTCTCTGCCTCCGCTCTCTCTCTCTCTCTCTGCCTCTGCTCTCTCTCTCTCTCTTGCCTCCTCTCTCTCTGCCTCCTCTCTCTCTCTGCCTTCTCTCTCTCTCTCTGCCTCCTCTCTCTCTGCCTCCTCTCTCTCTCTCTCTCTCTCTCTCTCTCTCTCTCTCTCTCTCTCTCTCTCTCTCTCTCTCTCTCTCTCTCTTCCTCCTCTCTCTCTTTCCTACATCTATATTCCTCCCTCTGTCAACGCTTCTCTTTCATTCCTCTTCCCTTCATCTATCCGTCCTGTCTTCCCTCTCTTCCTCTGTCCTTCTGAAGTGGTTGTCATCAGAGAAGGGTGGTATTGCTGCGCTGCACTCCATTAGAGGGGAATGCATCTGGGACCAGATGTTGCAGCTGGGGACACCATCTCCCCCTTCTCTGTGGTTGTGATGGGAGCAGTGCAGTGTGTGTTTGGGTAGAGAAAGATGACTCCAACTCAGATCATGCCAGGCCATTCCTGTGGCAACGTTTCATGTCTGACATGTGAGCCCTGACCGGAGAGCGAGACCAGAGAGAGAGAGAGAGCGAGACCAGAGAGAGAGAGAGAGCGAGACCAGAGAGAGAGAGAGAGCGAGACCAGAAAGAGAGAGAGAGCGAGACCAGAGAGAGAGCGAGACCAGAGAGTGAGAGAGACCAGAGAGAGAGAGAGCTGAGACCAGAGAGAGCGAGACCAGAGAGAGCGAGACCAGAGAGAGCGAGACCAGAGAGACCAGAGAGAGAGAGACCAAAGACAGAGAGACCAGAGAGAGAGAGAGAGACCAGAGAGAGAGAGAGAGACCAGAGAGAGAGAGAGAGCGAGACCAGAAAGAGAGAGAGAGAGCGAGACCAGAAAGAGAGAGAGAGAGCGAGACCAGAGAGAGAGAGCGAGACCAGAGAGAGAGAGACCAGAGAGAGAGATAGAGGGAGGAGAGCAGCTAGCTGGAAAAACCGTGGCTGCCTCGCGAATAGCCCCCTATCCCCTATGGACCCTGGTCTAAAGTAGTGCACTATAAAGGGAATAGGGTACTGTTTGGGTTACAGCCTGTAGTACACCATGTCCTAAAGGTTCTCTGAAGCTATGGCGGCAGCCCCAACCCTCTCATCAAAGGCCCTGCTCCCTACTCGTTGCACTGGGGGCGAGGGGGTCGGTCATTCGTTCGGTCGGCTACTCTGATGTCACCCTCCTCTCCAGCTGTTCCTAAGCCCCTGAGCCTGTGGCTGGGTAACCCCTGACCCCTAACCTCTGACCTCTGTTGGTTGTGTGCAGCGCCATGTGTTTACAACACCAGCTGACCTGGGACTTGCACTCATCAACCCCTCCTCACCCTTCCCTCCTCACCCTCCCTTCACCCCTCCCCTCAACCCCTCCTCAACCCCTCCTCACCCTCCCCTCAATCCCTCCTCAACCCCTCCTCAACCCCTCCTCACCCTTCCCTCCTCACCCTCCCTTCACCCCCTCCCCTCAACCCCTCCTCAACCCCCCTCACCCTCCCCTCAATCCCTCCTCTACCCCTCCTCAACCCTCCTCAACCCCTCCTCAACCCCTCCTCACCCTCCCCTCAACCCCCCTCACCTCCCCTCAACCCCTCCTCACCCTCCCCTCAGCCCCCCTCACCCTCCCCTCAACCCCCTCAACCCCTCCTCAACCCCTCCTCAACCCCCCTCACCCTCCCCTCAACCCCTCCTCACCCTCCCCTCAGCCCCCCTCACCCTCCCCTCAACCCCTCCTCACCCCCCTCACTGACCTCACCATCGACTTCAGACAAACCTGTCTAAAAAGAATCCCCCCTGCCTGGAAACATGCCTAAGGGTCATGGTCTCCTCTGTAAGGATCAGCTTTAAAAAGCCGTCAGTTGTCTCTGAACAGGTCAGAGGTGACAGGGCAGGGCTGTAGAGATTGTGCTCTAGTCTCGGTAACACTAAGGTGCACTTTATATAGGGCTTTTAAGTACTTTAGAGACTGCTAATCATTAGTTTATATCTAGTATATAAAGTGCTTAATAAAATGTATAAACCCTTCATGTAAAGTGTTACCATGGTTATATCTGAATCTAACAGACATATCTGGTCATGTGAATCCTTGAATTAGAATGTCCTTAATATTATTTCACTGGACTGTTTGAATAGCCAGTCAGCCAGCCAGTCAGCCAGCCAGCCAGCCAGCCAGCCAGCCAGCCAGCCAGCCAGCCAGCATGCCAGCCAGCCAGCCAGCATGCCAGTCAGCCAGCCAGCCAGCCAGTCAGTATTGAGGATAACCGGACCACTAACCCATCATCTAAACCCTCCCTCTCTCTCTCCTTCTGTCCTCCTTGGTTAGTTATTCTGCTGTTAAAGACAACTACTGTTCAATAAGGTCTAATGAAGACTTTCTCTGTGGGGCTGACCCTCTAGCCACAGTGTTTAATAAGACCTAATGAAGACTTCCCCTGTCACTAGAGACTGCAGACTGGGCTGATTTAGAGACCTTTCCTCTGTCATAAAGACCTCACTAGAGACTGCAGACTGGGCTGATTTAGAGACCTTTCCTCTGTCATAAAGACCTCACTAGAGACTGCAGACTGGGCTGATTTAGAGACCTTTCCTCTGTCATAAAGACCTCACTAGAGACTGCAGACTGGGCTGATTTAGAGACCTTTCCTCTGTCATAAAGACCTCACTAGAGACTGCAGACTGGGCTGATTTAGAGACCTTTCCTCTGTCATAAAGACCTCACTAGAGACTGCAGACTGGGCTGATTTAGAGACCTTTCCTCTGTCATAAAGACCTCACTAGAGACTGCAGACTCCAGGAGGAGGGTAGAGGAGAGTGGCTGGGTGTATGTGACCTGTAGTATAGCCCTAAGACTGGGGGTTTCACTATATGGCCAGGGGCTGGGGGTTTCACTATATGGCCAGGGGCTGGGGGTTTCACTATATGACCAGGGACTGGGGGTTTCACTATATGGCCAGGGACTGGGGGTTTCACTATATGGCCAGGGACTGGGGGTTTCACTATATGGCCAGGGACTGGGGGTTTCACTATATGGCCAGGGACTGGGGGTTTCACTATATGGCCAGGGGCTGGGGGTTTCACTATATGACCAGGGGCTGGGGGTTTCACTATATGGCCAGGGACTGGGGGTTTCACTATATGACCAGGGGCTGGGGGTTTCATAACCATGTCAACATGAGGTCAAAACCAGGCGTATAACCATTTTTACATGAGGTCAAAACCAGGCGTATAACCATATTTACATGAGGTCAAAACCAGGCCTATAACCATGTTTACATGAGGTCAAAACCAGGCCTATAACCATGTTTACATGAGGTCAAAACCAGGCATATAACCATGTTTACATGAAGTCAAAACCAGGCCTATAACCATGTCAACATGAGGTCAAAACCAGGCCTATAACCATGTTTACATGAGGTCAAAACCAGGCGTATAACCATTTTTACATGAGGTCAAAACCAGGCGTATAACCATGTTTACATGAGGTCAAAACCAGGCGTATAACCATGTTTACATGAGGTCAAAACCAGGCGTATAACCATGTTTACATGAGGTCAAAACCAGGCCTATAACCATGTTTACATGAGGTCAAAACCAGGCCTATAACCATGTTTACATGAAGTCAAAACCAGGCCTATAACCATGTTTACATGAGGTCAAAACCTATAACCATGTCAACATGAGGTCAAAACCAGGCCTATAACCATGTTTACATGAGGTCAAAACCAGGCCTATAACCATGTTTACATGAAGTCAAAACCAGGCCTATAACCATGTTTACATGAGGTCAAAACCAGGCCTATAACCATGTCAACATGAGGTCAAAACCAGGCCTATAACCATGTTTACATGAGGTCAAAACCAGGCCTATAACCATGTTTACATGAGGTCAAAAATGGGCGTATAACCATGTTTACATGAGGTCAAAACCAGGCCTATACCCATATTTACATGAGGTCAAAACCAGGCCTATAACCATGTTTACATGAGGTCAAAACCAGGCCTATAACCATGTTTACATGAAGTCAAAACCAGGCCTATAACCATGTTTACATGAGGTCAAAACCAGGCCTATAACCATGTCAACATGAGGTCAAAATCAGGCCTATAACCATGTCAACATGAGGTCAAAACCAGGCCTATAACCATGTCAACATGAGGTCAAAACCAGGCCTATAACCATGTTTACATGAGGTCAAAACCAGGCGTATAACAATGTTTACATGAGGTCAAAACCAGGCCTATACCCATGTTTACATGAGGTCAAAACCAGGCCTATAACCATGTTTACATGAGGTCAAAACCAGGCCTATACCCATGTTTACATGAGGTCAAAACCAGGCCTATAACCATGTTTACATGAGGTCAAAACCAGGCGTATAACCATGTTTACATGAGGTCAAATCCAGGCCTATTTCCATGTTTACATGAGGTCAAAACCAGGCCTATAACCATGTTTACATGAGGTCAAAACCAGGCCTATAACCATGTCAAGATGAGGTCAAAACCAGGCCTATAACCATGTCAACATGAAGTCAAAACCAGGCCTATAACCATGTTTACATGAGGTCAAAACCAGGCCTATAACCATGTCAACATGAGGTAAAAACCAGGCCTATAACCATGTTTACATGAGGTCAAAACCAGGCCTATAACCATGTTTACATGAGGTCAAAGCCAGGCCTATACCCATGTTTACATGAGGTCAAAACCAGGCCTATAACCATGTTTACATGAGGTCAAAACCAGGCCTATAACCATGTTTACATTAGGTCAAAACCAGGCCTATAACCATGTTTACATGAGGTCAAAACCAGGCATATAACCATGTTTACATGAGGTCAAAACCAGGCGTATAACCATGTCAACATGAGGTCAAAACCAGGCCTATAACCATGTTTAAATGAGGTCAAAACCAGGCGTATAACCATTTTTACATGAGGTCAAAACCAGGCCTATAACCATGTTTACATGAGGTCAAAACCAGGCCTATAACCATGTTTACATGAGGTCAAAACCAGGCCTATAACCATGTTTACATGAAGTCAAAACCAGGCCTATAACCATGTTTACATGAGGTCAAAACCAGGCCTATAACCATGTCAACATGAGGTCAAAACCAGGCCTATAACCATGTTTACATGAGGTCAAAACCAGGCCTATAACCATGTTTACATTAAGTCAAAACCAGGCCTATAACCATGTTTACATGAGGTCAAAACCAGGCCTATAACCATGTTTACATGAGGTCAAAACCAGGCCTATAACCATGTTTACATGAAGTCAAAACTAGGCATATAACCATGTTTACATGAAGTCAAAACCAGGCCTATAGCGATGTCAACATGAGGTGAAAACCAGGCCTATAGCCATGTCAACATGAGGTCAAAACCAGGCCTATAGCCATGTGAACACGAGGTCACCATTGCAAACATAGTTACCTCTGTTCCCAGTGGGCCTCGTAGAAAGACACCATGTGCAGCCAGCCCAGGTCAGAGATGTAGCAGCTTTGCCTTGCCTCATCTGGAGTGTCAGGCAGGGTGTGTTGGGGGTGGTCTCTGTAGCCTCTGAGAGGTGCCTCCTGGGGCATCCACCTCCCCCATCCTCACCCTCACACCCCGTCCTCCCCTCACCTCCCCATCCTCTCCCTCACACCCCGTCCTCCCCTCACCTCCCCCATCCTCCACCTCACACCTGTCCTCCCCTCACCTTCCCCATCCTTCCTCTCACACCCCGTCCAACCCCCCGTCCAACCCCCGTCCAACCCCCCCTGCCACCCCATCCTCCCCGCACTTCCCCCACACATCCCCTCCCAGCACCAGGCCTGTTTAATGAGTAGCCCCTGTCCTGTACCTCAGGCCGACAGTCAGTCAGTCAGGACCAGGTCCGCTCTGTTTGGTGTAAAAGTCATAGTCCATGACAGGAGACTCCCGTCCTGCTGCCTGCCTGTTGGCCTGCCTGTTCTGCCTGGGCTGCTGGGTAAATAAGCATCCATCTGGGAGAGCTGAAATTAATTACAGCACATGCATCCCTACGGGCCACAGCCCACTTCCTGTGTGTGTGTGCAGCACGTGTCTTCAATGACCTGCTTTGTGACTGTTCTTTAAACAGTTGAAGTGCTAGAGTTGATAGGGTTGTCTGACCTTAAATAATGAAGGTCTCACTTTGATCCCTGGTAGAACTTTCTGTCTGTCTTTTGTCCAGTAGCTCATCTCTTCTCTCTCTCTCTCTTCTCTCTCCACAGCTCCCTGTCAGCCCTGCAGTGATGCTGAGGTGCTGTTAGCCGTCTGCACCAGCGACTTTGGTAAGAACTATTTAGAAACCCTTTATACATCCTTTTAGGTATAGTTATTAAAGGTACAATATGTCAAAATGTCCTGGTTGCTAACTGATCTACCGCTTATTTCACTTGCTTTCAATGAGAATGACAGATCTATAACTCACATTTATATGTGCATTTGGTTGGGTCGCCCACAAAGTTATACAATGGACCTTTAAATGTGAAGTGTTACTGTTGTGTTTATGGCATTGTTTGTATTTTACTGTTGTAGTATTTGTTCTACATTATACTGTATCAGTATACTGTACTGTAGTACTCTAACATCTATCAACACTCTCCTGTCTTCCTCTCTGTAGTGGGGAGAGGCACCATCCAGGGGGTGGAGGAGGAGGCGGAGCAGTTGTCGGTCACCGTGGCGATAAGCCGCCTGTACAGACAGAAGACTCAGGTGTTTGTGTCAGGGGGGGTGAGAGTGAGGAGGTGGACAGGCAGGGTGAGGATGCCCAGGCAGTGTGGGGTGAGGCCCGGCCCAGGGAAGGGGGATGGAGACTTCCTGTTCACGGGGAGCGTAAGGTTCGGGGAGGCCTGGATGGGGTGTGCCCCGAGATACAAGGACTTCCTCAGACTGTACCAGGAGGCAGAGCAGATTGGGACTAACCCCTGTCATGTGGACACAGACTGAGTGTCAGGGAGCTACCTGGTCTGGAAACACCACCAAACACAGACTGAGGGTCAGAGAGCTACCTGGCCACACCCACAACAACAGGCCTCTTCCTGAATGGACAGCAGACCCAGGTCTGAGCCTAATGTGGACACTAACTGAGAGGGGCGCAGACAGACAGATGGACAGACAGTCTGCCGCAGACACACAGATAACTTCTCCTACTGTCTTCCTGCTCTGGAGCTCCTGAATGTTACCAAGCAGCACTGTGACTGTTGGACCAATTTCTCAACGCCAACGTTGTTGTTGTTGTGGAATGTTCTAAGACTGTTCCATTGATGTTCTAAGACTGTTCCATTGGAATGTTCTAAGACTTCTATTCTCTGAGAAGTACATCAACTGTCAGATGATGTGAGGTTTCTAATGTAGCAGAACCTCTTTGGAACTAATGTGTATAAAATGTTGTGGATAAAATGTGCAAGATGAAGATTTCTGAAACGGAGGATCCAACTGCTTTGTGAAAAGCTTGATGTACAGTTTTGAAGATATTTCTTATGAAAGAAATGTATACATTTAAAGCCTGCTTTTTATTTGTGATTTATTTTGTTTTTTAAATGTAGAAGTGCAATTTACAGCCTTTATTATGTCCTCAGGCTGTTGAATTATAAAACCCTTTTTTTTCTTCTTTTTTTTAAAAATTAAAAGTTGTATTCCTTGGAACATCGCGTTGTGTGTTTGTGTGTGTGCGCACGTTTTGTGTGTGTGAAGTGAATATATATTTAAACAAACCAAATCACCAAGGACAAAACCAACCTAGAACGCCCACAGACAGACTTCAGTGTCCATGGCCATTTCCTATTGAAGACTTTCATTGTTCCTATTAGTAATATTTAGTCTCCTCACCTTGCAGGTTGGTGCAGAGTTCAATTTCTCCTCACAATGAAGGTCAGTGTCTTTTCATGAGGAGAGGTTAGATCACTGAGAAGTAGTAGACCCTGATCACGTTAGCGGCTGGATTCAATCTGTTTCGCTGAAGTTCAGCGTTAGTGTGATAGAAATTTAAACACAATGTTCCCGAGTTAGCGGAGACTGCATTCACGGTAAATGCTGCATATGTCGGCTCAGTAGGAAATTACCTTTAACCCCTAAAAGTCTAAGCCTTTGGGGGGTAGGATCATTTAGCTATTTGATTTTTGAAATGTAAGACCCCTTTAGGTATCCAAAAAATATATAGACAAATTATTTAATTTGGCCTTTACTGCTATAGCCCATAGAAACTAATTGAATAACACGTTCATAAATGGCAAACCAGACAGTCAAAAAATGTATCATGAGGAATACGATTTAAGGGTCTATATTTAAGCTACATCTAGGAAAGCACAGGATTTATTTTTATGTTTATTTCTACACATAGTTAAAGCTGCAATATGTGACCTTTTGGGCGACCTGACCAAATTCACATAAAAATGTAGTTATAGATCTGTCATTGTCATTGAAAGCACGTGTAAGAAGTACAGTGGGGGAAAAAAGCATTTAGTCAGCCACCAATTGTGCAAGTTCTCCCACTTAAAAAGATGAGAGAGGCCTGTAATTTTCATCATAGGTACACGTCAACTATGACAGACAAAATGAGAAAAAAATATCCAGAAAATCACATTGTAGGATTTCTAATGAATTTATTTGCAAATTATGGTGGAAAATAAGTATTTGGTCAATAACAAAAGTTTCTCAATACTTTGTTATATACCCTTTGTTGGCAATGACACAGGTCAAACGTTTTCTGTAAGTCTTCATAAGGTTTTCACACACTGTTGCTGGTATTTTGGCCCATTCCTCCATGCAGATCTCCTCTAGAGCAGTGATGTTTTGGGGCTGTCGCTGGGCAACACAGACTTTCAACTCCCTCCAAAGATTTTCTATGGGGTTGAGATCTGGAGACTGGCTAGGCCACTCCAGGACCTTGAAATGCTTCTTACGAAGCCACTCCTTCGTTGCCCGGGCGGTGTGTTTGGGATCATTGTCATGCTGAAAGACCCAGCCACGTTTCATCTTCAATGCCCTTGCTGATGGAAGGAGGTTTTCACTCAAAATCTCACGATACATGGCCCCAATCATTCTTTCCTTTACACGGATCAGTCGTCCTGGTCCCTTTTCAGAAAAACAGCCCCAAAGCATGATGTTTCCACCCCCATGCTTCACAGTAGGTATGGTGTTCTTTGGATGCAACTCAGCATTCTTTGTCCTCCAAACACGACGAGTTGAGTTTTTACCAAAAAGTTTTATTTTGGTTTCATCTGACCATATGACATTCTCCGAATCCTCTTCTGGATCATCCAAATGCACTCTAGCAAACTTCAGATGGGCCTGGACATGTACTGGCTTAAGCAGGGGGGACACGTCTGGCACTGCAGGATTTGAGTCCCTGGCGGCGTAGTGTGTTACTGATGGTAGGCTTTGTTACTTTGGTCCCAGCTCTCTGCAGGTCATTCACTTGGTCCCCCGTGTGGTTCTGGGATTTTTGCTCACCGTTCTTGTGATCATTTTGACCCCACGGGGTGAGATCTTGCGTGGAGCCCCAGATCGAGGGAGATTATCAGTGGTCTTGTATGTCTTCCATTTCCTAATAATTGCTCCCACAGTTGATTTCTTCAAACCAAGCTGCTTACCTATTGCAGATTTAGTCTTCCCAGCCTGGTGCAGGTCTACAATTTTGTTTCTGGTGTCCTTTGACAGCTCTTTGGTCTTGGCCATAGTGGAGTTTGGAGTGTGACTGTTTGAGGTTGTGGACAGGTGTCTTTTATACTGATAACAAGTTCAAACAGGTGCCATTAATACAGGTAACGAGTGGAGGACAGAGGAGCCTCTTAAAGAAGAAGTTACAGGTCTGTGAGAGCCAGAAATCTTGCTTGTTTGTAGGTGACCAAATACTTATTTTCCACCATAATTTGCAAATAAATTCATAAAAAATCCTACAATGTGATTTTCTGTATATTTTTTTCTCAATTTGTCTGTCATAGTTGACGTGTACCTATGTTGAAAATTACAGGCCTCTCTCATCTTTTTAAGTGGGAGAACTTGCACAATTGGTGGCTGACTAAATACTTTTCCCCCCCACTGTAGATATGTTCTATGTCGCTATTTCTATTTCTATGCTTCCCGTTCTTAAGTTTGTTTTCTGCCTGTTTTACTTTCGGTTTTGTACACCAGCTTCAAACAGCTGAAAATACAATATTTGGGGTTATGGAAATGATATTTCACAGCTGTTTGGATTGGACAATGATTCTCTACACTATACATGCAAGTTTTGTCACAAACTGAAATTAGGCGAACTATTAGAATTTTTGCAAACAGGAATTGACGGAATGATTTCTGTCTGCGTTGTGCGCCTTTAAAAAGGGGTTTAATGTTGGCACAAAACTACTTCCATTCATTTAACCGGTACCGGGTTACCTTCAGACGTAAATTGTTAAAAGTAGTCCTTGTGCATAGAGTTGTATGGTTTGTTGAACATTGAAAACAAAGATTTCTTGTTTGGCATACATTTGAAGTGAAAAATCTGAGTCTCAGCTCAATTCCGTTACCGTGGAATTAACCTTTAGATCAAGTCACTTACTGGCTAAAAGGCTCTTGTTGTGCCCCAAAGGAATGACTGAGGCCCCTTCCTGGACGCAAATGTTGTAAAGCAGCGATACGATATCTGGGAGATGCATTAAATGTCAAGGTGATTTTGTTATTTTTCCAGACTACTTAGTACAACTTTAGCCATGTGAACATGAGGTCACCATTGCAAACATAGTTACCTCTGTTCCCAGTGGGCCTCGTAGAAAGACACCATGTGCAGCCAGCCCAGGTCAGAGATGTAGCAGCTTTGCCTTGCCTCATCTGGAGTGTCAGGCAGGGTGTGTTGGGGGTGGTCTCTGTAGCATCTGAGAGGTGCCTCCTGGGGAAGCCACCTCTCCCATCCTCCCCCTCACACGCCGTCCTCCCCGCACCTCCCCCACACATCCCCTCCCAGCACCAGGCCTGTTTAATGGGTAGCCCCTGTCCTGTACCTCAGGCTGACAGTCAGGCAGTCAGTCAGGACCAGGTCCGCTCTGTTTGGTGTAAAAGTCATAGTCCATGACAGGAGACTCCCGTTCTGCTGCCTGCCTGTTGGCCTGCATGCATGGGCTGACTGTTATACTCCTGTTCTGCCTGCCTGCTGGGGCTGCTGGGTAAATAAACTACCATCTGGGAAACATGAAGTTAATTACAGCACATGCCTCCCTGCGGGCCACAGCCCACTTCCTGTATGTGTGTGTCGACCACGCGCCTGGTGCCTTCAATGACTGGCCTTGTGTGTGTCTGTTACTGAGGTAGTTGAAGCCGTAAAGTGGTAGAGAAAGTGCTAGAGTTGATAGCGAGTCTGTGACAGTAACTGTTGTATGACATAAAAGAGTAAAGGCATCCATTTTCACTCTTACTGGACATGGTATACTATAGCGGTCTGTCTTTCTTTTGGCCTGTGGCTCATCCCTTCTTCTCTCTCCACAGAGGGGTGCAGACAGACAGATGGACAGACAGTCTGCCGCAGACACACAGATAACTTCTCCTCCTACTGTCTTCCTGCTCTGGAGCTCCTGAATGTTGCCAAGCAGCACTGTGACTGTTGGACTAATTTCTCAACACCAACGTTGTTGTGGAATGTTCTAAGACTGTTCCGGAATGTTCTAAGACTGTTCCATTGACGTTCCATTGGAATGTTCTAAGACTGTTCTAGAATGTTATAAGACTGTTCCATTGGTGTTCTAAGACTGTTCCATTGGAATGTTCTTAGACTTCCATTCTCTGAGACGTACATCAACTGTCAGATGATGTGAGGTTTCTAATGTAGAAGACCCTCTTTGGAACTAATGTGTATAAAATGTGCAAGATGAGCATTTCTGAAACGGAGGATCCAACTGCTTTGTGAAATGCTTGATGTACAGTTTTGAAGATAGATGCTTCTTATGAAAGAAATGTATACATTTAAATTCTGCTTTTTTATTTTACTAAAAATATAGAAGTGCAAGGTATTATGTCCTTAGGCTGTTGAATTATAAAAAGGTTATGTATTTATTTTTCTCCAGTGATTAAAAGTTTTTATTCCCTTGGCCACCGTGTTTGTGTTGTGTGAAGTGACTATATTTACACAAACCAAATCACCAAGGACAAAACAAACCTAGAACGCCCACAGACAGACTTCAGTGTTCATGGCCACTTCCTATTGAAGACTTTCATTGTAACGCTTCAGTGGATACGGTTTGAAATGAGCCCCTAGATCTTCTAACTAACTGGTTATTTAGCTCCAGTCTTCTGGTTTGAACAGATGCCCCCCACCCCTCCCATATGAAACATTATCCCTATTTCCAGGTTTCATGTCAGACTGTGGCTGGGAGAGACTGGTCAGTCTGGGGGAGATTAATATCACTGGTTGGAATGAGAGAGAGAGAGAGCGAGAGAGAGAGAGAGAGCGAGAGCGAGAGCGAGAGCGAGAGCGAGAGAGAGAGAGAGAGAGAGAGAGAGAGAGAGAGAGAGAGAGAGAGAGAGAGAGAGAGAGAGAGAGAGAGAGAGAGTTGGGTGTATTATTTTCCTCTCCCCTGGTTCCTGTGGTGTTGGGGGTGGCGGTGTGTCAAGGTCAACGTGAAAGGCCTCTTTGTTTCAGCGAATAGCCCCAGTATGAGGACAGAGCAGTTGAGACTGACTGCACTGAATACACTTCTGTGAATTACTGGTCACTGGACAGGAGCACAGGAATCTGGAAATAGAGTTATAGCTTTGATTGGCATGTAGGGCTCATCCGCTGTTATCCCCAAAATACTCATATTTCCATTTTATTTTCCCCTCAAATTAAATACGAAGAGAGAGTCAAACACTATTTTCCTCTGAATTGTGTTCCACTGCCTACCACAGTAGATGCTGCTGCTAATGCTACCCTGAGAGCTGTGTCTGTTAAGACAACATCCAGAGGCCGCTAACGCTACCCTGCTGCTAACGCTACCATGAGAGCTGTGTCTGTTAAGACAACATCCAGAGGCCGCTAACGCTACCCTGCTGCTAACGCTACCCTGAGAGCTGTGTCTGTTAAGACAACATCCAGAGGCCGCTAACGCTACCCTGCTGCTAACGCTACCCTGAGAGCTGTGTCTGTTAAGACAACATCCAGAGGCCGCTAACGCTACCCTGCTGCTAACGCTATCCTGAGAGCTGTGTCTGTTAAGACAACATCCAGAGGCCGCTAACGCTACCCTGCTGCTAACGCTACCCTGAGAGCTGTGTCTGTTAAGACAACATCCAGAGGCCGCTAACGCTACCCTGCTGCTAACGCTACCCTGAGAGCTGTGTCTGTTAAGACAACATCCAGAGGCCGCTAACGCTACCCTGCTGCTAACGCTACCCTGAGAGCTGTGTCTGTTAAGACAACATCCAGAGGCCGCTAACGCTACCCTGCTGCTAACGCTACCCTGAGAGCTGTGTCTGTTAAGACAACATCCAGAGGCCGCTAACGCTACCCTGCTGCTAACGCTACCCTGAGAGCTGTGTCTGTTAAGACAACAGTCTTTTTGCCTATTTTCTCTCATGAAGGAAATGTACCTCGAATGTCTTTCAATAAGTCGACCCAAATAGACAATTGCTATTCCAGACAGCGCTGTGTGCTCAGTTGAATGTCTGAATTCCAGCTGAACGCCAGAGGCCCCAGAATCACTCACTGGGAAATGCAAACAGAGTTCCTATGGTTACACTGCTGCGCTGCAAACCTCTCTCTCTCTCCCTGCCTCTCTCTCTCTCTTTCCCCCTCTCTCCCCCTCTTACTCTCTCCCTGCCTCTCTCTCTCTCTGTCACTCACTCTCCCCCTCTCTGTCTCTCCTCTCTCAGTGTCTCTCTATTTCTTTGTCTCTCCCTCTCCCTCTCCCTCCCTCCCTCCCTCCCTCTCTCCTTGTGCTCCTGAGAGGGGAGAGCAGGAATAGAGGAAGAGAAGACAGGAGAGCTAACGGTTGGCTCTTCGCCGTTGACAATGTATTCTCCTGCACAGCTGTCTGTCCTGTCAGGCTTCCCAGGCCACCTTTCTCTTTGAGTGAGTGAGTGTGTGTGTGTGTGTGTGTCAAGGTGGGGTGAGCAGAGCAGCTGCTGGGTCCAGACGTATTCAGTCCTCAAGAGTTTTACTGGGCTTCTGAAGAGTGACGTAATTTCCTCCATAATGACCAGCTCACCTCAGCACAATGTTTAAATAGAACTTTGGGGTCTCTCTCTCCTGCAGTTTGTTAAGTAGGCTACTGTACATCTCCTTAATTTGGTGCAGTTTTTTTTACTGTATCTTTTGTACAGTACACTATTTTCCATACATTCTCGTACAACGCTTTGGCTGTCGGCTGAAGAATGAGTCAATAGTATTACAATTCATTGCTGAATAAGTACTGTAGGGTTTACAGTAAGCTTACTTCCTCACTGCAGCTCGACCTCACTGACCCACACAGACCATGATAATAATCATGACCTACAGGACAGACCACAGTGAATGAATACAGAGACTGTCTCTCTTACATAGGCTTCTCTGTGCTGCCCCTCTGATCTGAACCAGCCAGTAGGCGGGGCGGGGCAGGGGAGGGGGAGGGGCAGAGAACTACACAGTCACTTGGCAGCTAGAAGAAGGGCCAACCGAGAGAGAGAAAGAGCGAAAGAGCCAGAGGTCGCCTGGAGAGAGAGAGAGGAGAGGAGAAGAGAGGGAAGAGTTGAAGAGAGAAAACTAGTGAGTGAGTCTTCAGGGAGGTGGAGACATTTCTGCCTCTTTAGGGAAGTAGAGGCATCTGAGGAATGTGTTGACTTCACACATGCGTGCACCGCTTCCCTCCGACCTCCGACCCCTTCAGCCTCCCAGCCCTGATTAGTGTGTATCAATGGAGTTCCGTGTTGTGGCGTCTACTCTGCACGTGGCCCTCCCTGGCCCCAGCACAGAGAGATAGCCACCACACATACTGAACGGAGCCACAGCAGCACGGCCTGCCTACAGCTGCGCAGTAAAACCTTATTCTACTTCGGGACACAACACACTGCTCTCGTCGCCCACCCTCTCACACATCTAAACATTACCTCCGCCACTACTTTTACAGTCAACCCACATCAGTCCCACAGCACAGCCAGTGGTTTCATTTGGATTTAAACCTCTGCTTCAATATTTGATTAGCTTTTCTTTTTCTACACTAAATTAGGAGACATTGGAGATTTTCTCTAATTCCAGCCAACTAGAAATGCAATACTTGACAGCTAATTGTAGGAAATGTACAATTCTGCTACCTCTTGAAATACGTTGGAGGTTCACAGAATAGTTCCGCCTTGATTTGGAAGTACTATTTTCCTGTGTTCTTTTTTTAATATCATGATTTCTTTTGGAATGTGTTATTTGTGTTCACCACTTCGGTAATCAATAGACACTGACGTCCATATTAACAGGATACAGGGGGAGGGAGACCCAGAGAGTAATGGCCTAAACTCACCAAAGGCCAGCGTTGAGGAGGCGAGTGTGATTTATTTTAGAATGCATTGTTTTGTATTGTAATGACCCAACCGAAGCCGGGCGGCCGGGTTGTCTGCTTTGACGCCTCGCTCAGTTAGAACAAGTCTCTATTTTAGCGTGATATCGCTGCCGCTGTAGTCACACAAAACAATACAAATGCCATTATTCACTTTTTTGGGCAGCTCATTTGAATTGGAAGAAGAGGGTTGAGGCTTTACCATACATGCTAAATTAGACCAATTCATCCACTTATGGAAACACAACACCGCTATCAGCAAATATGATTGGAGATATTGACTATCCTGCTAGCAGTCACTGCTCTCTGCCTGTCCCGCCCTTTCCACCCGCCTGCTTCTGGTGAGCTTTTGGCTGTAGAGTAAGAGAGAGAGAGCCAGAGAGAGAGTCAGAGAGAGAGTCAGAGAGAGTCAGAGAGTCAGAGAGAGTCAGAGAGTCAGAGAGAGTCAGAAAGCCAGAGAGAGAGTCAGAGTTAGAGTCAGAGAGTCAGAGAGAGTCAGAAAGCCAGAGAGAGAGTCAGAGAGTCAGAGAGAGTCAGAGAGAGTCAGAAAGCCAGAGAGAGAGAGTCAGAGAGAGAGTCAGAGAGAGTCAGAGTTAGAGAGAGTCAGAGAGCCAAGGCGCCTCTCTAATCCCCAAGGGGACCGTGTGTCTACAGTGATGAAATACCTTGTAGCCTCCTCCTCCGTCACGCCCCACCCACACCTCCGCCCTCACTTCACCCTCCGCTGTAGGGTCACAGAGGTACAAAGGGACTGGGACCCTAGGTGTGTGTGTGTGAGGGAGTGTCACAGGGTCATACACGTACAGGGGGATTAGGGCCCTGTGTGTGTGTGTGTGTGTGTGTGTGTGTGTGTGTGTGTGTGTGTGTGTGTGTGTGTGTGGTAGGTGTCTCCTGCAGAATGTGGTATTGGGGCCATGCCACGGTCCTGTCTAGATACCAACTATCACAGCACTAGTCAGGGGATTGTAACTCCGCTCTACTCCACGTCTCAACTGTGGAACGGGGCGGTGTGTGTGTGTGTGTGTGTGTGTGTGTTGTAGGTGAGAGGCCCCTCTTGATCTGAATAATGGAATCAACCATTATTACTCTGGTTTTACTCTGGCTGACAGGTACTGTGTGTGTGTGTGTGTGTGTGTGTGTGTGTGTGTGTGTGTCAGGTACCGTTGGGGTCACGCTGCAGTCAAAACACTGGAACGGCCAAATTACACTGAACCCAAAGACTTCAAAGGGTGACACACACATTTGCCGGTAATACTTCAAAGAAATTGTCCCAGCCGTTATGCTAAATTATCCCTTTATTCAATCTGTTGACATCCATTGAACGTAACGTTATATTACCATTGAGCTCTGATTGTAGGCTACAGCTACCAGTAATATCTCAATCAATCAACTGTCATCCAGCTGTTGAGGTTGGCTTCCTTTATATTATCAATGGCTCCTGTCCTGTGACTGTCTGTCTATGAAAAGGGATTTGGTCTTGTGGTCTACAAGGTTGGCCCCTTCTCTTGTTTCCTCTTTCTCTCCTTCTCTCTCGCTTCTATCCCTCCCCCGTCTCCCTCCCCGTCTTCCCCCACCCCCTCTCTCTCCCCCTCCCTCTCTCTTCTCTCCCTCCCCCTCCCCCCTCACTCCCCCTTCCTCTCCCCCCCTCTCCCCTCCCCCACCCCCTCTCTTTTCTTATTCAGCCAGTGGGGGAAAAAGTATTTAGTCAGCCACCAATTGTGCAAGTTCTCCCACTTAAAAAGATGAGAGAGGCCTGTAATTTTCATCATAGGTACACGTCAACTATGACAGACAAATTGAGAATTTTTTTCCAGAAAATCACATTGTAGGATTTTTAATGAATTTATTTGCAAATTATGGTGGAAAATAAGTATTTGGTCAATAACAAAAGTTTCTCAATACTTTGTTATATACCCTTTGTTGGCAATGACACAGGTCAAATGTTTTCTGTAAGTCTTCACAAGGTTTTCACACACTGTTGCTGGTATTTTGGCCCATTCCTCCATGCAGATCTCCTCTAGAGCAGTGATGTTTTGGGGCTGTCGCTGGGCAACACGGACTTTCAACTCCCTCCAAAGATTTTCTATGGGGTTGAGATCTGGAGACTGGCTAGGCCACTCCAGGACCTTGAAATGCTTCTTACGAAGCCACTCCTTCGTTGCCCGGGCGGTGTGTTTGGGATCATTGTCATGCTGAAAGACCCAGCCACGTTTCATCTTCAATGCCCTTGCTGATGGAAGGAGGTTTTCACTCAAAATCTCATGATACATGGCCCCATTCATTCTTTCCTTTACACGGATCAGTCGTCCTGGTCCCTTTGAAGAAAAACAGCCCCAAAGCATGATGTTTCCACCCCCATGCTTCACAGTAGGTATGGTGTTCTTTGGATGCAACTCAGCATTCTTTGTCCTCCAAACACGACGAGTTGAGTTTTTACCAAAAAGTTATATTTTGGTTTCATCTGACCATATTACATTCTCCCAATCCTCTTCTGGATCATCCAAATGCACTCTAGCAAACTTCAGACGGGCCTGGACATGTACTGGCTTAAGCAGGGGGACACGTCTGGCACTGCAGGATTTGAGTCCCTGGCGGCGTAGTGTGTTACTGATGGTAGGCTTTGTTACTTTGGTCCCAGCTCTCTGCAGGTCATTCACTAGGTCCCCCCGTGTGGTTCTGGGATTTTTGCTCACCGTTCTTGTGATCATTTTGAAACAGTCACACTCCAAACTCCACTATGGCCAAGACCAAAGAGCTGTCAAAGGACACCAGAAACAAAATTGTAGACCTGCACCAGGCTGGGAAGACTGAATCTGCAATAGGTAAGCAGCTTGGTTTGAAGAAATCAACTGTGGGAGCAATTATTAGGAAATGGAAGACATACAAGACCACTGATAATCTCCCTCGATCTGGGGCTCCACGGAAGATCTCACCCCGTGGGGGTCAAAATGATCACAAGAACGGTGAGCAAAAATCCCAGAACCACACGGGGGGACCAAGTGAATGACCTGCAGAGAGCTGGGACCAAAGTAACAAAGCCTACCATCAGTAACACACTACGCCGCCAGGGACTCAAATCCTGCAGTGCCAGACGTGTCCCCCTGCTTAAGCCAGTACATGTCCAGGCCCATCTGAAGTTTGCTAGAGTGCATTTGGATGATCCAGAAGAGGATTGGGAGAATGTCATATGGTCAGATGAAACCAAAATAAAACTTTTTGGTAAAAACTCAACTCGTCGTGTTTGGAGGACAAAGAATGCTGAGTTGCATCCAAAGAACACCATACCTACTGTGAAGCATGGGGGTGGAAACATCATGCTTTGGGGCTGTTTTTCTGAAAGGGACCAGGACGACTGATCCGTGTAAAGGAAAGAATGAATGGGGCCATGTATCGTGAGATTTTGAGTGAAAACCTCCTTCCATCAGCAAGGGCATTGAAGATGAAACGTGGCTGGGTCTTTCAGCATGACAATGATCCCAAACACACCGCCCGGGCAACGAAGGAGTGGCTTCGTAAGAAGCATTTCAAGGTCCTGGAGCGGCCTAGCCAGTCTCCAGATCTCAACCCCAGAGAAAATCTTTGGAGGGAGTTGAAAGTCCGTGTTGCCCAGCGACAGCCCCAAAACATCACTGCTCTAGAGGAGATCTGTATGGAGGAATGGGCCAAAATACCAGCAACAGTGTGTGAAAACCTTGTGAAGACTTACAGAAAACGTTTGACCTGTGTCATTGCCAACAAAGGGTATATAACAAAGTATTGAGAAACTTTTGTTATTGACCAAATATTTATTTTCCACCATAATTTGCAAATAAATTCATTAAATCCTACAATGTGATTTTCTGGAGAAAAAAATTCTCAATTTGTCTGTCATAGTTGACGTGTACCTATGATGAAAATTACAGGCCTCTCTCATCTTTTTAAGTGGGAGAACTTGCACAATTGGTGGCTGACTAAATAATTTTTTTCCCTACTGTATTTAGTTTAAGACGGGTTATAAGTAGGTCTGTTGTAAAATCATTTGTTGGGTATGGTAGGCACTTGCCTTTGTCGGTAATTGCTGCAATATAGCCTGTTCAAAACTTTTGTGAAAGCTTAAACCAGTTTTGTTTGATTCTGTAGAGCCATTTACGTCTCCTTAAAAACAGCCTATAACAAATTACAAAAACACTTGCTTGTGTTTGATGCATATGCAAAACTTTAAAGCCATTATTTAAATGTTTTTTTTTAGGGTACTTTCCTGAAACAATAATTAACCACCTCATGGTTCAGCTGTCAGAGATTTGAGCACTACATTTGAGACATTTGAAACCCTACCTCTTTAAGGAATACCTGGAATAGTATAAAAGTAATCCTTCTACCCCCCCCTCCCCCCTCCCCTCCCATTAAAAAAAAGTGGTTATCCCACTGGCTATCATAAGTTGAATGCCCCAATTTGTAAGTCGCTCTGGATAAGAGCGTCTGCTAAATGACTAAAATGTAAATGTAAATGCATCAGGGCGTTGCACACAAAGGCTTAGGTGTCTACTGTATGACATTAATATTAAAAATACATAGCCTGTATAAAGGAAGAGAAGCTTAGGCCTAGCCCCAAAGAGAAAGAGAGAGAGAAAGAGATATCTTTATATCACATGGCTACTGCGTCTGCTATACAGATACAGACTTACAGGAGGTGGTTCATTCCTTCATTTTCAATCAGAATATTTTTGTATTAAAAAGGTAAGCATTATATTGTTAGATTATAGGAGTAACTCTGGTAGGCCTGAAACGTTCTTCCTCACCCTGTCGGAGTTAGTTGGAGCGCTGGTGCGTACGTTCATATCAGCCTGCAGTAGCTAAATCTTAATAATAGCCACACCAAACAAAAGTTCCTAAACTTTACTAGGGTAAAATCAAAAGTAAGTCAAGCCATTGTTTATAGTGAAAATATGAGCAGGCTATTATATTGTGGCAAACAAAGCAGCAGAGTTGGATTACAGTTAATTTGGCCAAAGAAAATGGCATCCCCAGTGGACATTGGAGGGGAGGGGGAGGGGCCATTCTTCACACTGACAGAGAAGAGAAGAATCCTGGTCCTTCTATAGCACTGCGTGTGTGTGTGTGTATTTGTGCGTGCGTGCATGGACGTGTTTAACTATTCTTGTGGGGACCAGAAGTCCAGTAGGGGGACCAGAAGTCCCCACAAGAATAGTAAACCAACAAAAATTTGACCAACTGGGGACATTTTGTTGGTACCCACAAGGTCAAATGCTATTTCTAGGGGGTTTAGAATTAGTGTTAGGGTTAGAATTACGTTAAGGGTTAGGGTTAGGAGCTAGGGTTAGGTTTAGGGTTAGGAGCTAGGGTTAGATTTAGGGATAGGGTTAGGTTTTTGGGTTAAGGTTAGGGTAAGAGTAAGGGTTAGGGTTAGGTTTAGGGTTAGGGAAAATAGGATTTGAATGGGACTGAATTGTGTGTCCCCACAAGGTTAGCTGTACAAGACTGTGTGTGTGTGTGTGTGTGTGTGTGTGCACACGTGCGTGCGTGTGTTTGAGAGTGTGTGTGTGTGTGTGTGTGTGTGTGTGTGAGTCTGCTATTGAAGGCTCTGTCTGGGTCCCCTACAGGACTAGTAACAGAGCTGTATGGCTCCAACAAGAGGAAGATGTCAGAATGTCAGGTCTGCAAATGGAACTTTTATTTACTCACCCCTTTCTTCCCCCGCCTTGTCCCCCTCCCCCACCCCTTGTCCCCCACCCCTTGTCCCACTGACATCCTTCATTTACTAGAATCTGCTGCAGTGCCATTTAGGCAGCAGCAGCTCCATGGCAACCGTAGGCCCTGTCAAAAAGGACAACAACTTTCTCATGATGTCACCATGGCTTTGTGATTGGTTGGTCTATTGTTCGTCGTCTGGGTCCTGGGGGACCATCTCAGCAATCTTCAGGTTTGGATGGATGGTGTGTCTGTCTTGAATTTCAGCCCGTACTCATTGCCATTCAGATTGGAGAGGTTCAGTAGAGGTTCAATGGAAGTAAACACAGTTTACCCTCCTTTTGAGGAAAAATGCATTAAAAAGAAGCGTTACTTTTTTCACGGCGACAGGCGATCAGAGTTGACCTATTTTTTTTTACCCCTACATGACTGAAATACACACGTTGAATATTAAAACTACTGGTCTAAAGGGTCTGATACAGAACTGGATCAGCACACTGCCTCTCCCTCCATTCATACCAGAAGCCTCTCTGTGATAGAGTTACAGTCTACAAAAGCGTCAGATTTCATCCAGTGGCCCTGTCATGAACCGTGTAAACCATGCACTCTGAGTTTTGGGCTGTGTATGGGTAGGAGTTTGGTTTCAAATTAATCCCACTCCTTCCAACTAGCCAGCTCAGTCTCCCCTGGCTGTTTTGATCCCTCCCCCACATCTCTCTCTTCCTGTATCTCTGTGTTTTGGTAACTTTCTCATACTCATCCTCAACACATTGACTGAGACAATACATGGTGGAAAAACGGAACTGAAAGTGACCAAATGAAAATGAAAATAACAATAGCTTTATATTATCAAAATGGGGTTTGAATGCTTGTGTTTGTGTGTGAGTTCAATACATCAATACATCCTATCATTCATCACAATCACAACCCTGTTGTTCACTCAGTGTCAGGGTAAGACCCTGGTTCGGGATCTGCTGTTTGCACAGTCCAATGAGCTTTGTGTCACCATGGGACGTCGTCATAGCAACCAGACTGACCCCCGCCGACCCCTGGCCCTATGTCACGACTTTCGGAAGAGAGAGGAGACGCAACCTGGATATAACCATATAAATACAGCCATTAGAGACAGAGGAGACGCAACCTGGATATAACCATATAAATACAGACATTAGAGACAGAGGAGACACAACCTGGATATAACCATATAAATACAGCCATTAGACAGAGGAGACACAACCTGGATATAACCATATAAATACAGCCATTAGACAGAGGAGACACAACCTGGATATAACCATATAAATACAGCCATTAGACAGAGGAGACACAACCTGGATATAACCATATAAATACAGCCATTAGAGACAGAGGAGACGCAACCTGGATATAACCATATAAATACAGCCATTAGACAGAGGAGACACAACCTGGATATAACCATATAAATACAGCCATTAGACAGAGGAGACGCAACCTGGATATAACCATATAAATACAGCCATTAGACAGAGGAGACACAACCTGGATATAACCATATAAATACAGCCATTAGACAGAGGAGACACAACCTGGATATAACCATATAAATACAGCCATTAGACAGAGGAGACACAACCTGGATATAACCATATAAATACAGCCATTAGACAGAGGAGACGCAACCTGGATATAACCATATAAATACAGCCATTAGAGACAGAGGAGACACAACCTGGATATAACCATATAAATACAGCCATTAGACAGAGGAGACACAACCTGGATATAACCATATAAATACAGCCATTAGAGACAGAGGAGACACAACCTGGATATAACCATATAAATACAGCCATTAGACAGAGGAGACGCAACCTGGATATAACCATATAAATACAGCCATTAGACAGAGGAGACACAACCTGGATATAACCATATAAATACAGCCATTAGACAGAGGAGACACAACCTGGATATAACCATATAAATACAGCCATTAGACAGAGGAGACACAACCTGGATATAACCATATAAATACAGCCATTAGACAGAGGAGACGCAACCTGGATATAACCATATAAATACAGCCATTAGACAGAGGAGACACAACCTGGATATAACCATATAAATACAGCCATTAGACAGAGGAGACACAACCTGGATATAACCATATAAATACAGCCATTAGACAGAGGAGACACAACCTGGATATAACCATATAAATACAGCCATTAGACAGAGGAGACACAACCTGGATATAACCATATAAATACAGCCATTAGACAGAGGACACACAACCTGGATATAACCATATAAATACAGCCATTAGAGACAGAGGAGACACAACCTGGATATAACCATATAAATACAGCCATTAGACAGAGGAGACGCAACCTGGATATAACCATATAAATACAGCCATTAGACAGAGGAGACACAACCTGGATATAACCATATAAATACAGCCATTAGACAGAGGAGACACAACCTGGATATAACCATATAAATACAGCCATTAGAGACAGAGGAGACACAACCTGGATATAACCATATAAATACAGCCATTAGACAGAGGAGACACAACCTGGATATAACCATATAAATACAGCCATTAGACAGAGGAGACACAACCTGGATATAACCATATAAATACAGCCATTAGACAGAGGAGACACAACCTGGATATAACCATATAAATACAGCCATTAGACAGAGGAGACACAACCTGGATATAACCATATAAATACAGCCATTAGACAGAGGAGACACAACCTGGATATAACCATATAAATACAGCCATTAGACAGAGGACACACAACCTGGATATAACCATATAAATACAGCCATTAGAGACAGAGGAGACACAACCTGGATATAACCATATAAATACAGCCATTAGACAGAGGAGACGCAACCTGGATATAACCATATAAATACAGCCATTAGACAGAGGAGACACAACCTGGATATAACCATATAAATACAGCCATTAGACAGAGGAGACACAACCTGGATATAACCATATAAATACAGCCATTAGAGACAGAGGAGACACAACCTGGATATAACCATATAAATACAGCCATTAGACAGAGGAGACACAACCTGGATATAACCATATAAATACAGCCATTAGACAGAGGAGACACAACCTGGATATAACCATATAAATACAGCCATTAGAGACAGAGGAGACACAACCTGGATATAACCATATAAATACAGCCATTAGACAGAGGAGACACAACCTGGATATAACCATATAAATACAGCCATTAGACAGAGGAGACACAACCTGGATATAACCATATAAATACAGCCATTAGAGACAGAGGAGACACAACCTGGATATAACCATATAAATACAGCCATTAGACAGAGGAGACACAACCTGGATATAACCATATAAATACAGCCATTAGACAGAGGAGACACAACCTGGATATAACCATATAAATACAGCCATTAGACAGAGGAGACACAACCTGGATATAACCATATAAATACAGCCATTAGACAGAGGAGACACAACCTGGATATAACCATATAAATACAGCCATTAGAGACAGAGGAGACACAACCTGGATATAACCATATAAATACAGCCATTAGACAGAGGAGACGCAACCTGTGAGGGGTGAGAAGGGGGGTGGCGAGGGGTGAGACGGGGGGGATTCTGGGATTTTATTTTATTTATTTTAGTCATTTTAGCAGACGCTCTTTTCCAGAGCGACTTACAGTTAGTGAGTGCATACATTTTTCATACTGGCCCCCCCGTGGGAATCGAACCCACAAACCTGGCGTTGCAAGCGCCATGCTCTACCAACTGAGCTACAGGAGGCCCCTGGGGTGAGAAGGGGGGATTGGGGGGCAGGGGTGAGACAAGGGCGACAAGGACATGCCCTCCTAGCCTTCAGGAGAAACAACACACGTCTCTGGGGCATTATGCTGACAACACACATCTCAAGAGTATTGTGGAACGCGACAATGACCATCAGCCTTGGTAGGATGAGAGAAGAGCGTGATGGATGGTGTGATTGGATGTGTGACGGGCATCTAAATGAAAGGAATAAAGGATGGGGTGATGGACGAGAAGGAAGTAGAGGAGAGAGGAGACTCGGGGTTTCACACGGGAGAGGACGTGACCTGCTAGCTCTGGGACGGGGGTGATAGATCCATTCAGAGGGGGTGCAGGGGTGAGGGAGGTGGAGGGAGGAGGATGTAATCCTCTTTGTTTCTCATTTTCGTGTTGCACTTTTATTAGTTGAACTAATTCTATCAGAGAAATGCTTTCTGCACTATGTAGGGAACACCATGTAGGGAACAGGGTGCCATTTGGGATGCAGACTTAGTATCATTACCTTAGTGAGTGAGAGACAGAAGGCCTGTGGGAGCTGCAGAACATACTGTTTGTCTTAAACACTGTTGCTTTATCTCTAATAGAAACCCCACAACACTACTGCCATCTCTAATAGAAACCCCACAACACTACTGCCATCTCTAATAGAAACCCCACAACACTACTGCCATCTCCAATAGAAACCCCACAACACTACTGCCATCTCTAATAGAAACCCCACAACACTACTGCCATCTCTAATAGAAACCCCACAACACTACTGCCATCTCCAATAGAAACCCCACAACACTACTGCCATCTCTAATAGAAACCCCACAACACTACTGCCATCTCTAATAGAAACCCCCACAACACTACTGCCATCTCTAATAGAAACCCCACAACACTACTGCCATCTCTAATAGAAACCCCACAACACTACTGCCATCTCTAATAGAAACCCCACAACACTACTGCCATCTCTAATAGAAACCCCACAACACTACTGCCATCTCCAATAGAAACCCCACAACACTACTGCCATCTCCAATAGAAACCCCACAACACTACTGCCATCTCTAATAGAAACCCCACAACACTACTGCCATCTCTAATAGAAACCCCACAACACTACTGCCATCTCTAATAGAAACCCCACAACACTACTGCCATCTCTAATAGAAACCCCACAACACTACTGCCATCTAATTCAGAATAAAGTCGGTGGAATTCAGGGGTCTCACACAAACCATCCTGACCCCTCCCTGCATAGTACACACACCCCAATATAAACACACTCACACAGACACCCTCTCACAGTCCACTCACACAGACACACCCTCTCACAGTCCACTCACACAGACACACCCTCTCACAGTCCACTCACACAGACACACCCTCTCACAGTCCACTCACACAGACACACCCTCTCACAGTCCACTCACACAGACACACCCTCTCACAGTCCACTCACACAGACACACCCTCTCACAGTCCACTCACAGACACCCTCTCACAGTCCACTCACACAGACACACCCTCTCACAGTCCACTCACACAGACACACCCTCTCACAGTCCACTCACACAGACACCCTCTCACAGTCCACTCACAGACACACACTCTGACAGTCCACTCACACAGACACCCTCTCACAGTCCACTCACACAGACACCCTCTCACAGTCCACTCACACAGACACCCTCTGACAGTCCACTCACACAGACACCCTCTCACAGTCCACTCACACAGACACCCTCTCACAGTCCACTCACACAGACACCCTCTCACAGTCCACTCACAGACACACACTCTGACAGTCCACTCACACAGACACCCTCTCACAGTCCACTCACACAGACACCCTCTGACAGTCCACTCACACAGACACCCTCTCACAGTCCACTCACACAGACACCCTCTCACAGTCCACTCACACAGACACCCTCTCACAGTCCACTCACAGACACACCCTCTCACAGTCCACTCACACAGACACCCTCTCACAGTCCACTCACACAGACACACCCTCTCACAGTCCACTCACACAGACACACCCTCTCACAGTCCACTCACACAGACACACCCTCTCACAGTCCACTCACACAGACACCCTCTCACAGTCCACTCACACAGACACACCCTCTCACAGTCCACTCACACAGACACACCCTCACAGTCCACTCACACAGACACCCTCTCACAGTCCACTCACACAGACACCCTCTCACAGTCCACTCACACAGACACACTCTGACAGTCCACTCACACAGACACCCTCTCACAGTCCACTCACACAGACACCCTCTGACAGTCCACTCACACAGACACCCTCTCACAGTCCACTCACAGACACCCTCTCACAGTCCACTCACACAGACACCCTCTCACAGTCCACTCACACAGACACACCCTCTCACAGTCCACTCACACAGACACCCTCTCACAGTCCACTCACAGACACCCTCTCACAGTCCACTCACACAGACACCCTCTCACAGTCCACTCACACAGACACACCCTCTCACAGTCCACTCACAGACACCCTCTCACAGTCCACTCACACAGACACCCTCTCACAGTCCACTCACAGACACCCTCTCACAGTCCACTCACACAGACACACCCTCTCACAGTCCACTCACAGACACCCTCTCACAGTCCACTCACACAGACACCCTCTCACAGTCCACTCACACAGACACCCTCTCACAGTCCACTCACACAGACACCCTCTCACAGTCCACTCACACAGACACCCTCTCACAGTCCACTCACACAGACACCCTCTCACAGTCCACTCACACAGACACCCTCTCACAGTCCACTCACAGACACCCTCTCACAGTCCACTCACACAGACACCCTCTCACAGTCCACTCACACAGACACCCTCTCACAGTCCACTCACAGACACCCTCTCACAGTCCACTCACACAGACACACCCTCTCACAGTCCACTCACAGACACCCTCTCACAGTCCACTCACACAGACACCCTCTCACAGTCCACTCACACAGACACCCTCTCACAGTCCACTCACACAGACACCCTCTCACAGTCCACTCACACAGACACCCTCTCACAGTCCACTCACAGACACCCTCTCACAGTCCACTCACACAGACACACCCTCTCACAGTCCACTCACACAGACACACACTCTCACAGTCCACTCACACAGACACCCTCTCACAGTCCACTCACAGACACCCTCTCACAGTCCACTCACACAGACACACCCTCTCACAGTCCACTCACACAGACACACACTCTCACAGTCCACTCACACAGACACCCTCTCACAGTCCACTCACAGACACCCTCTCACAGTCCACTCACACAGACACACCCTCTCACAGTCCACTCACACAGACACCCTCTCACAGTCCACTCACACAGACACCCTCTCACAGTCCACTCACACAGACACACTTGTCCGAGCCTAATTTGAATTCCTAACTGAGATGAAAGATATCAGACTGTCAAATAGCATGTCTTATAATGGTCTGAGTATGTTCATGTATAATGATTAGGGCTTACATAGTGTGTGGTTAGTGGTGGAAATAGTACCCAATTGTCATACTTGAGTAAAAGTAAAGATACCTTAATAGAAAATGACTCAACTAAAAGTGAAAGTCACCCAGTAAAATACAACTTGAGTAAAAGTCTAAAAATATTTGGTTTTAAATATACTTAAGTATGAAAAGTAAATGTAATTGCTATCCATGTATAACCATTAGGGTTTAGGCAGCAGCGTGTGTGTATGTGTGTGTTGTGGAACAGTAGTGTGTGTGTGTGTTGTGGAACAGTAGTGTGTGTGTGTGTGTGTGGTGGAACAGTAGTGTGTGTGTGTTGTGGAACAGTAGTGTGTGTGTGTGTGTGTGTGTGTGTGTGTGTTGTGGAACAGTAGTGTGTGTGTGTGTGTGTGTTGTGGAACAGTAGTGTGTGTGTGTGTGTGTGTGTTGTGGAACAGTAGTGTGTGTGTGTGTGTGTGTGTGTGTGTTGTGACAACAGTTAGTCAGAGGACAAGTGCTAGTGAACAGCTGAACAGTCAGCTGGTGAGAGAAAGGCTGAGCCCAGGGAAAGTAGAGCTGCACAGGAACACACACACACACACACACACACATACACACACACACACACACACACACACACACAGGCATCCATGTACACATGCACAAACACAAAGACCCACACAAATACACACACACACACACAGTGAAGGGGTGGACAACTTGTATAACAGATATGACTTCTAGCTGGGCTGTACCCACAGCTGACCAGGGTCCTTACCACTGGATATATTGTTATACTGAAGGCTTAAGGACGTTGACTTTCTACCAGGCATAGCCCCCGCTTGACACTACTCAGAGGGGCCAGAGGAAGGTCACAGGTCATCCCATCTAACCCCTGACCTCTACAGGCCAAGCAGAGAGGATGTAATTAACCAGGGCAAACAGGCATGGAACCCAAACTGACAATCAAAGACAAATGACTACTGCTTTAGTGGCTATCTGAGGGTAAACAACCCACTGGTTAAATGGTTAATGATTACATGTCATGAAGAGGAATGGAAGCAGGCTGGACAACTCAAATAGATGAGGCTTCAAGTAAATGCTCTACTGGGAGATGTGTTTATGGCTGAAAAGGACAGAGAGTGTTTTTTTGTTGTAACTCGACAAATCATGGCACACACTATAATTTTTAATATAACTTTTTTCCCTAAAACGCAAATACAAGTAATGAAATGAATGAAAATAAGATAAAACAATCACAATTTTCCAACCCTGAACATTCTGTTTATTGTATTATAATGTACAAGGACAGATAGCGTTCAAAGACACAACAACTACCAGCCTGTCACAACAAGTAGCTAAATACTAAACGACAAAACCACAGGCGATACAAGCTATGGACTGAATGAATGAAAGGCCCTTCCTCCCTCTTCTAAATTACTTTCAAACACTAAACAGAGCCTGATTTGTTGATGGAACTTGCATGGATAGATAACCTTGAAAGAAGCAACAAACTACCAGCCCGTCATAACAACTACCAGCCCGTCACAACAAACTACCAGTCTGTCACAACAACTACCAGCCTGTCACAACAACTACCAGCCTGTCACTACAACTACCAGCCTGTCACAACAACTACCAGCCTGTCACAACAACTACCAGCCTGTCACAACAACTACCAGCCTGTCAAAACAACTACCAGCCTGTCACAACAACTACCAGCCTGTCAAAACAACTACCAGCCTGTCACAACAACTACCAGCCTGTCATAACAACTACCAGCCTGTCAAAACAACTACCAGCCTGTCACAACAACTACCAGCCTGTCAAAACAACTACCAGCCTGTCACAACAACTACCAGCCCGTCACAACAACTACCAGCCCGTCACAACAACTACCAGCCCGTCACAACTACCAGCCTGTCACAACAACTACCAGCCTGTCACAACAACTACCAGCCTGTCACAACAACTACCAGCCTGTCACAACAACTACCAGCCCGTCAAAACAAGTAGCTGCTGTTGCGTTTGCTAGTGGGGCACATTACTATAAGCACATAGGGGAAACTCTTACACGTCTACAGCTGGCCATGCTCAAATTTGATGACATAAGGTCTAGATTTAATGGGTATTTAAGGGGTATTATCACTGCTCTACTATGGAATGTGTAGCATGTCAGAGAGAGAAGAGGCCACAGGGTGGGACAGACGGGAGGGGGGAGAAGAGATTCTCACTATCAAATGTGCTGACGGGCAAATTCCCTCTCACCCGGCTATCTCAGAAATGTAACGCTGCTGAAAGACTGTCTGTTTTTATTGGGATCTCCTCTCTCTCCTTCATTCCTCGTCCTATATTCCAGGTCTCCCTCCTCTCTCTCCTTCATTCCTCGTCCCATATTCCAGGTCTCCCTCTTCTCTCTCCTTCATTCCTGGTCCTATATTCGGGGTCACCCACCACCTGCCTTCCTCCCCTTACTAGGAGAAAACTGTTTTAGAAGCACTGAACTCATTATGAAAAGTGTGCAGGGCATTTTTCCTAAACATTGGTGACTATTGAGTTCGTCATGACAGGGTTTCTCAATCTTCTCCTCCCTAAAAAAATAGTAAATAAATTGGAAACGGGAAAATCATGATGGTGTTTGTTTGTTTATTGACAGATAGTGACTTGTTTCGTTTTTGTTCGTTTATAACTTTTTCAGTCCACATTCTCATTCAAAGACGTTCCACAACCAGACAGACAGACAGACAGACAGACAGACAGACAGAGACAGACAGACAGACAGAGAGACAGACAGAGAGACAGACAGACAGAGACAGAGACAGAGAGACAGACAGAGAGGAATGCTGAATCCCAAATCGACCCAGACTACTTTCCATTTTAATGACCATACCAGCATACCAGTTAGAATGTACTGTAGCAAAGTGTGTGGGTCTTGAAACATCACTGAAGACTGTGACCTTTTAGAAGTGCAGCTGTACTTAGTGATGTGTCACACAGAATGCCATCCTGAAGGATCCTGTGCTCCAGTTCTTTAGTTCCTGCTGAGAATAGTTTCCCCCAAGCCTACTGAACAGGACCCTACGGAAGAAAACAGGAAGAGTACAAAAAAGAAAAGCGAGAATAAAATACAATATTGAAGTTAATCAGATGTGTCAAGGAGCTAAAAGTGGATAACATTTGTTTTTTCTTTTCATAGACAGAAAACTAAATCAAGTCATTACTCTGATAAATAGTTGAAGGTCATATCTTTGAAAGGTTTTCTCTTATCGGAGCAGACCTCGTTTCCAGACTAATTACACAGTAAAGTGAATCAAGGTTTGGCAGGCAGAGGAAAGGCAGGCATCTGGGTCTAATAAGGAAAAGTCAACCTTACTAACAAACAGACAAAGCTCTTCAGATTACAACACTGATATGAATGGGCTACTACCCTGCAACAGCACCTGACTTATGGCATTAGACTAATCAAATATTCAATCATTTATTCATTCATCCAGCCACCCATGCAAAACACACCAATACTGTTGATTAGCAGTTTTCAAACGGTTACCTTGGAAACGAGCAGGGGCTTCTGTACTCCTAGCCAATCACAGAGCTGGTTTCTGTGGGTCCTCACCGTGGCAATGTTCTCCTCCCTAAAACCAGAGGACACAGAGAGGACAACATAATGTGAAGACGCCAGACTAACGCTACAGTAAAACTAACCCTACAGTTGGTCTAACCCTACAGGAAGACTAACCCTACAGGAAGACTAACCTTCAGTAAGACTAACCCTATAGGAAGACTAACCCTACAGTTGGTCTAACCCTACAGGAAGACTAACCCTACAGTTGGTCTAACCCTACAGGAAGACTAACCCTACAGGAAGACTAACCCTACAAGACTAACCCTACAGGAAGACTAACCTTCAGTAAGACTAACCCTACAGGAAGACTAACCTTCAGGAAGACTAACCCTACAGGAAGACTAACCCTACAGGAAGACTAACCCTACAGGAAGACTAACCCTACAGGAAAACTAACCTTCAGGAAGACTAACCCTACAGGAAGACTAACCCTACAGGAAGACTAACCCTACAGGAAGACTAACCCTTCAGTAAGACTAACCCTACAGGAAGACTAACCTTCAGTAAGACTAACCCTACAGGAAGACTAACCCTACAGGAAGACTAACCTTCAGTAAGACTAACCCTTCAGGAAGACTAACCCTACAGGAAGACTAACCCTACAGGAAGACTAACCTTCAGTAAGACTAACCCTACAGGAAGACTAACCCTACAGTAAGACTGACCCTACAGGAAGACTGACCCTACAGGAAGACTGACCCTACAGGAAGACTGACCCTACAGGAAGACTGACCCTACAGGAAGACTAACCCTACAGGAAGACTGACCCTACAGGAAGACTAACCCTACAGGAAGACTGACCCTACAGGAAGACTGACCCTACAGGAAGACTAACCCTACAGTAAGACTAACCCTACAGGAAGACTAACCCTACAGGAAGACTAACCCTACAGGAAGACTAACCCTACAGGAAGACTGACCCTACAGGAAGACTGGCCCTACAGTAAGACTAACCCTACAGTAGGACTAACCCTAGAGGAAGACTGACCCTACAGGAAGACTAACCCTACAGGAAGACTGACCCTACAGGAAGACTGACCCTACAGGAAGACTGACCCTACAGTAGGACTAACCCTACAGTGCAATGACTACTATAGAAAACACAGTGTGACCAATGACCAGTTACAGTGAGGGAAAAAAGTATTTGATCCCCTGCTGATTTTGTACGTTTGCCCACTGACAAAGACATGATCAGTCTATAATTTTAATGGTAGGTTTATTTGAACAGTGAGAGACAGAATAACAACAAAAAAATCCAGAAAAATGCATGTCAAAAATGTTATAAATTGATTTGCATTTTAATGAGGGAAATAAGTATTTGACCCCCTCTCAATCAGAAAGATTTCTGGCTCCCAGGTGTCTTTTATACAGTTAACAAGCTGAGATTAGGAGCACACTCTTAAAGGGAGTGCTCCTAATCTCAGTTTGTTACCTGTATAAAAGACACCTGTCCACAGAAGCAATCAATCAATCAGATTCCAAACTCTCCACCATGGCCAAGACCAAAGAGCTCTCCAAGGATGTCAGGTACAAGATTGTAGACCTACACAAGGCAGGAATGGGCTACAAGACCATCGCCAAGCAGCTTGGTGAGAAGGTGACAACAGTTGGTGCGATTATTCGCAAATGGAAGAAACACAAAATAACTGTCAATCTCCCTCGGCCTGGGGCTCCATGCAAGATCTCACCTCGTGGAGTTGCAATGATCATGAGAACGGTGAGGAATCAGCCCAGAACTACACGGGAGGATCTTGTCAATGATCTCAAGGCAGCTGGGTCCATAGTCATCAAGAAAACAATTGGTAACACACTACGCCGTGAAGGACTGAAATCCTGCAGCGCCCGCAAGGTCCACCTGCTCAAGAAAGCACATATACAGGCCCGTCTGAAGTGTGCCAATGAACATCTGAATGATTCAGAGGAGAACTGGGTGAAAGTGTTGTGGTCAGATGAGACCAAAATCGAGCTCTTTGCCATCAACTCAACTCGCCGTGTTTGGAGGAGGAGGAATGCTGCCTATGACCCCAAGAACACCATCCCCACCGTCAAACATGGAGGTGGAAACATTATGCTTTGGGGGTGTTTTTCTGCTAAGGGGACAGGACAACTTCACTGCATCAAAGGGACGATGGACGGGGCCATGTACCGTCAAACCTTGGGTAAGAACCTCCTTCCCTCAGCCAGGGCATTGAAAATGGGTCGTGGATGGGTATTCCAGCATGACAATGACCCAAAACACACGGCCAAGGCAACAAAGGAGTGGCTCAAGAAGAAGCACATTAAGGTCCTGGAGTGGCCTAGCCAGTCTCCAGACCTTAATCCCATAGAAAATCTGTGGAGGGAGCTGAAGGTTCGAGTTGCCAAACGTCAGCCTCGAAACCTTAATGACTTGGAGAAGATCTGCAAAGAGGAGTGGGACAAAATCCCTCCTGAGACGTGTGCAAACCTGGTGGCCAACTACAAGAAATGTCTGACCTCTGTGATTGCCAACAAGGGTTTTGCCACCAAGTACTAAGTCATGTTTTGCAGAGGGGTCAAATACTTATTTCTCTCATTAAAATGCAAATCAATTTATAACATTTTTGACATGCATTTTTCTGGATTTTTTTGTTGTTATCCTGTCTCTCACTGTTCAATACTTTTTTCACTCACTGTAGTAGAAAAGGGAAAAGCCTCATTCTCTAGAAATTGTCTTTAGCAGTTTAATAAATTAGCAGCAGGAGACAAAATAGTCCATCGCTCATTTCTTGTTAAAACCATTTCCAGTAAGTAAGGGGTTTTCCTTTACTAGTTCATGTCCTTAAAACCCCGCACCCAAAGACCTGTTACAAGGTCTGTCCTTAAAACCCTGCACCCAAAGACCTGTTACAAGGTCTGCCTTTAAAACCCTGCACCCAAAGACCTGTTACAAGGTCTGTCCTTAAAACCCTGCACCCAAAGACCTGTTACAAGGTCTGCCCTTAAAACCCTGCACCCAAAGACCTGTAACAGAGGTCTGCCCTTAAAACCCTGCACCCAAATACCTGTTACAAGGTCTGTCCTTAAAACCCTGCACCCAAATACCTGTTACAAGGTCTGCCCTTAAAACCCTGCACCCAAAGACCTGTTACAAGGTCTGCCCTTAAAACCCTGCACACAAAGACCTGTTACAAGGTCTGTCCTTAAAACCCTGCACCCAAATAGCTGTTACAAGGTCTGCCTTTAAAACCCTGCACCCAAAGACCTGTTACAAGGTCTGCCTTTAAAACCCTGCACTGTTAACTTCATGACTGGGAGTGTGCAAATGAAACACCGGGAGAAGGGTGGAAAATCGGAACGCAGCAATGGTCTACGCCAGTTCCTGTCTTGATTCCACTGACCAGTTGGTGTCACTCAGCGAGGTCATGACGTCATCCATCACGTCAGGGTCGATGACATCATCGTAGGTCAGCAGCATCTCGTACACTTGGCTGGCTGTGGTCTTCCTGATCTGTAGAGAGAGAGAGCATGTTACACCTGGTTGGCTGTGGGAGAGAGAGAGAGAGAGAGAGAGAGAGAGAGAGAGAGAGAGAGAGAGAGAGAGAGAGAGAAAGAAAGGAGAGAGAAAGAGAGAAAGAAAGAGAGAGAGAGAGAGAGAGAGAGAGAGAGAGAGAGAGAGAGAGAGAGAGAGAGAAAGAAAGCGAGAGAGGAGAGAGGAGAGAAAGAGAGAAAGAAAGGAGAGAGGAGAGAGAAAGAAAGAGAGAGAGCGCTAACTCACCACAGGGAAGGGGTGACAGAGAAGAAGCAGCAGCTGGAACAGAACCTTCTTACGGACCTCTCCCTGGAAGTGGATCAGACCACATAACCTACAGGAGGGGAGAGAGAGGGTTAGGGTGGGAGATCAAGGGGTAGAGTGTGTATATCAGTTTGTCTGTTATGAGTGAATGCGTTAACACTGTATTACAAGTGAGATGCAGTCCAGATGCATTTGGAGTATGAGTGATTGCTACAGTAATGTTAGAGGATCCTCAGGATCCTGTGTGTGTGTGTGTGTGTGTGTGTGTGTGTGTGTGTGTGTGAGTGAGTGAGTGAGTGAGTGAGTGAGTGAGTGAGTGAGTGAGTGAGTCACTGACGTTCCTGTGTGTGTTAAAATATACCCCACTCACACAGCGATAGCGGAGCGTAGCTTCTGAGTGTCCTTGGACTTTTTAATCTCTTCCTTACAGAGAGCCAACAGGTCCACACAGAACTGATGACTACAGAGAGAGAGAAAGAGAGAGAGAGAGAGAGTAGAGAGAGAAAGAGAGACAGAGAAAGAGAGAGGAGAGAGAGAGCGAGAGAGAGACAGAGAAAGGGAGAGAGAGACAGACAGAGGAAATAACAGATTAGCTTAGCTTCTATTCATTCAATCAGACACTATATGAAATTTCTTCATTTATTCTAGATATACAACACTATACATCTTCTATATATATCCTGTTTCTGCTGTTTCTGTGAGATAATAAAGTAGTATTGAGTCCTACCTAACAGGCATCAATAAAGCAACATTATATAACATGAACACTACTAGACTCACTCCTGGTCAGTAGTGAAGGTGTCAAAGCAGGCTCGAGCCAGCATCTGGTCCAGCATCTTCAGGAAGGGGACCGACACCCTACACAGACACACATTACCTTTAGCTTATCTTTATTTTACCAGGTTAGTTTCATTGAGATTGACACTAGGGAGACCGGGCCCAAAATAGAATAATGTGTAAAAATAATACATCGTTTTTTTTTAACTATCAATTTAAATCTCCTACGTATTGCATAAGTGGACTGTAAGAAATAAATAGATAGAAGAGTGTGTGCATGTGTACAAAGGGTGTGTATGTGTGTGTGTGTGCGTGCGTGCGTGCGCGCTTGTGCGTGCGTGCGTGTGCGTGCGCGTGTGCGTGCGTGTGTGTGCCTACCTACCTGTCATTTCTCAGGTTGTCTCTGAAGACGCGTAGCAGTGTGTCACTAAACTGTCCCAGAGCGGCTGTATCCTGCTGAATCAACATCAGGTGGTCAAACAGAGACTGGGACGAGAAACGAACCTGGAGACGGAGAGATAAGGAGAGAGGGAGAGGGGAGAGGGATGTAGAGAGGGAGGGACGGAAAAGGAGAGAGAGAGAGACAGGGGGAGAGAGAGAGGGGGGGAGATGTAGAGAGGGAAAGAGATTGAGGGAGGGAGGGAAAAGGAGAGAGAGGGAGACAGGGGGAGAGAGGGATGTAGAGAGGGAAAGAGATGGAGGGAGGGAGGGAGGGAGACAGGGGGAGAGAGAGAACCACATAACAATAAAACAATAAAATATTATATTACCGCTCCGTTTAAAATTGCGTAAGTCTAGATTGACAGTGTGAGAAGCCACATTGAGCAACATTAAGTCTAAACAGCTCATCGCTCTGTGTCCCAAATGGCACTGTAGCGCACTACTTTTGGCCAGAGTCCAGAGGGAATAGGGACACATGCTCTGATTTCGTGGTATCACTTCCCCTCACATAGTGATGACGTCATGAAACTGAGTGACAGTGAAGGCTATGAAAGCTGCTCATCGTTCACACAGCTACAACACAGCATCAAGACCCGCTGGAGACAGCAGAAGAAGAGAGGAATTCTGTCTTTCTTTTCTATATCGGCAGTTACAACAAGGTCTGTGGTGATGACATGATCTTTCAGGGGGTATGAGAGAAGAAGGGAGTTGGACTAAGCAGTGGGAGAGGGGGAGGGAGGAAGAGAGGAAGGGTAGTCTCACTAGAGATCGTTTATGTATAATACAGCAACACAAAATGTGAAACGGCAGTAAACAAGACTAGGAGGGTGAGAAAGAGTTTCCAGGGATCCAACAGGATGCTTCATCACTTTGGACTCTGTGTGTGAGAACCAACTCCAAATCAGCCTACGATCACAGTTCTGGCTACCTCAGCCTACGATCACAGTTCTGGCTACCTCAGAAGTGTGTGTGTGTCTCCAGACCAGTCCATCCAGATTATAGCAAGAGTCTACCAAGCCACAGGTCGAGAGAGAGAGAGAGAGAGAGAGAGAGAGAGAGAGAGAGAGAGAGAGAGAGAGAGAGAGAGAGAGAGAGATATAATATTAACAAATGCTATAGATGGAAGGAAAGTAGTGTTGAAACCTACCAAAAAACAATTAGGAAACAACAAATTCAATCCATTCTAGACAACTTCCTGGACAAAACGTTCCACTGTAATAGTGAAGGTGTAAACTTGGCAGTAGAAAACCTAAACAGTATATTTGACCTCTCAGCTTCCCTATCAAATCTAAAAATCTCTAACAGAAAACCAAAGAAAAGTAATAACAGTGATAAATGGTTTGATGAAGAATGCAAAAACCTAAGAAAGAAATTGAGAAACCTATCCAACCAAAAACATAGAGACCCAGAAAACCTGAGCCTTCACTATGGTGAATCACTAAAACAATACAGAAATACACTACGGAAAAAGAAGGAACAGCATGTCAGAAATCAGCTCAATGTAATTGAAGAATCCATAGACTCTAACCACTTCTGGGAAAATTGGAAAACACTAAACAAACAACAACACGAAGAGCTATCTATCCAAAACGGAGATGTATGGGTAAACCACTTCTCCAATCTTTTTGGCCCTATAACAGAGAACAAACAGCAAAAAAATATACATGATCAAATGCAAATCTTAGAATCAACTATTAAAGACTACCAGAACCCACTGGATTCTCCAATTACATTGAATGAACTACAGCATAAAATACAAACCCTCCAACCCAAAAAGTCCTGTGGTGTTGATGGTATCCTCAATGAAATGATAAAATATACAGACCACAAATTTCAATTAGCTATACTTAAACTCTTTAACATCATCCTTAGCTCTGGCATCTTCCCCAACATCTGGAACCAAGGACTGATCACCCCAATCCACAAAAGTGGAGACAAATTTGACACCAATAACTACCGTGGGATATGCGTCAACAGCAACCTTGGGAAAATCCTCTGCATTATCATTAACAGCAGACTAGTTCATTTCCTCAGTGAAAACAATGTACTGAGCAAATGTCAAATTGGCTTTTTACCAAATTACCGTACGACAGACCACGTATTCACCCTGCACACCCTAATTGACAAACAAACAAACCAAAACAAAGGCAAATTCTTCTCATGCTTTGTTGATTTCAAAAAAGCTTTTGACTCAATTTGGCATGAGGGTCTGCTATACAAATTGATGGAAAGTGGGGTTGGGGGAAAAACATACGACATTATAAAATCCATGTACACAAACAACAAGTGTGCGGTTAAAATTGGCAAAAAACACACACATTTCTTTCCACAGGGCCGTGGGGTGAGACAGGGATGCAGTTTAAGCCCCACCCTCTTCAACATATATATCAACGAATTGGCGAGGGCACTAGAACAGTCTGCAGCACCCGGCCTCACCCTACTAGAATCTGAAGTCAAATGTCTTCTGTTTGCTGACGATCTGGTGCTTCTGTCACCAACCAAGGAGGGCCTACAGCAGCACCTAGATCTTCTGCACAGATTCTGTCAGACCTGGGCCCTGACAGTAAATCTCAGTAAGACAAAAATAATGGTGTTCCAAAAAAGGTCCAGTTGCCAGGACCACAAATACAAATTCCATCTAGACACCGTTGCCCTAGAGCACACAAAAAACTATACATACCTCGGCCTAAACATCAGCGCCACAGGTAACTTCCACAAAGCTGTGAACGATCTGAGAGACAAGGCAAGAAGGGCCTTCTATGCCATCAAAAGGAACATAAAATTTGACATACCAATTAGGATTTGGCTAAAAATACTTGAATCAGTTATAGAACCCATTGCCCTTTATGGTTCTGAGGTCTGGGGTCCGCTCACCAACCAAGAATTCACAAAATGGGACAAACACCAAATTGAGACTCTGCATGCAGAATTCTGCAAAAACATCCTCTGTGTACAACGTAAAACACCAAATAATGCATGCAGAGCAGAATTAGGCCAATACCCGCTAATTATCAAAATCCAGAAAAAAAGCCGTTAAATTCTATAACCACTTAAAAGGAAGCGATTCCCAAACCTTCCATAACAAAGCCATCACCTACAGAGAGATGAACTTGGAGAAGAGTCCCCTAAGTAAGCTTGTCCTGGGGCTCTGTTCACAAACACAAACAGACCCCACACAGCCCCAGGACAACAACAACAACAACACAACTAGACCCAACCAAATCATGAGAAAACAAAAAGAGAATTACTTGACACATTGGAAAGAACAAACAAAAAAACAGAGCAAACTAGAATGCTATTTGGCCCTAAACAGAGAGTACACAGTGGCAGAATACTTGACCACTGTGACTGACCCAAACTTAAGGAAAGCTTTGACTATGTACAGACTCAGTGAGCATAGCCTTGCTATTGAGAAAGGCCGCCGTAGGCAGACCTGGCTCTCAAGAGAAGACAGGCTATGTGCACACTGCCCACAAAATGAGGTGGAAACTGAGCTGCACTTCCTAACCTCCTGCCAAATGTATGACCATATTAGAGACACATATTTCCCTCAGATTACAGCGATCCACAAAGAATTCGAAAACAAACCCAATTTTGATAAACTCCTTATCTACTGGGTGAAAAACCACAGTGTGCCATCACAGCTGCAAGATTTGTGACCTGTTGCCACAAGAAAAGGGCAACCAGTGAAGAACAAACACCATTGTAAATACAACCCATATTTATGTTTATTTATTTTCCCATTTGTACTTTAACTATTTGCACATTGTTACAACACTGTATATATACATAATATGACATTTGAAATGTCTTTATTCTTTTGAAACTTCTGAGTGTAATGTTTACTGTTAATATTTATTTCACTTTTGTTTACTATCTACTTCACTTGCTTTGGCAATGTTAACACACGTTTCCCATGCCAATAAAGCCCTTAAATTGAAATTGAATTGAGAGAGAGAGAGAGAGAGAGAGAGAGAGAGAGAGAGAGAGAGAGAGAGAGAGAGAGAGAGAGAGAGAGAGAGAGAGAGAGAGAAGGTGTGTGAGAGAGAGAGAGAGACAGTGAGAGAGAGAGAGAGAAAGAGAGACGGTGTGTGAGAGAGAGAGAGAGAGACGGTGAGAGAGAGAGAGAGAGAGAGAGAGAGAGAGAGAGAGAGAGGGCCAGGCCAGATCACCTCCCAGGGAATAGGTTTACAGGCATTGTTGGCAGATGACCGTAGCTTTACCACCCTCACTACACCTATTAAAACCATCACCTCATTGTTCTACATTACCTCCACAAACTGAGCTGGGTTAAAGATAAACCTAACCACCACAAATCATCGTCAGTGTTGAGCGTGTATCCCCACGGGCATTAGTCACACCAGCGGGGTTGGCTTTCACTAGCTGACTGTGGCTGGGGGGGAGAGAGACCAGGGATGTCCCAAATGGTATCCTGTTCACTTTATAAAGCACTACTTTCCACCCTCTATGGGCCCTGGACAACAATAGTACACTATGTAAGGAATAGGGTGCCATTTGGGATGCAGCCTGGGGCTGAGAGGGGAGAGGAACCAGGGTACTGGGTCTGGGAGGGGAGAGGAACCAGGGTACTGGGTCTGAGAGGGGAGAGGAACCAGGGTACTGGGTCTGAGAGGGGGGGTCTGAGAGGGGAGAGGAACCAGGGTACTGGGTCTGAGAGGGGAGAGGAACCAGGGTACTGGGGCTGAGAGGGGAGAGGAACCAGGGTACTGGGTCTGGGAGGGGAGAGGAACCAGGGTACTGTGTCTGAGAGGGGAGAGGAACCAGGGTACTGGGTCTGAGAGGGGAGAGGAACCAGGGTACTGGGGCTGAGAGGGGAGAGGAACCAGGGTATTGGAGGTTGGACCCCCAGTTTGAGAGCCCCTATCTGGGCCAGGACCATGCAGAGTGATGGGAACGGGCCAGGACCGTCGTGCAGAGTGATGGGAACGGGCCATGACCGTGCAGAGTGATGGGAACGGGCCAGGAGTGGTGGAGTATCAGTAGAGCAAAGCATCAGACACGCTTTATAAAAAACCTTTATTTCATTCATTCATTCATTCATCACACACACACACACACACACACACACACACACACACACACACACACACACACACACACACATTCCACCTTCATTCATCACACAACGCAGAGACGAATGGCTTAAGATGGGAAAGGACGTTTCCTTAAAGAAAAGAAAGACTACACCAGCCCTGCCAATAACACTAAAAACAGTTCCATTTGTTCTGGATGAGCTCCCATCTTTGTTTTGGGTTTTAGGTTCTTGTTTACAGGAACCAGGTGGATGTGGGCCAGAGGAGCGTCAAGCTGATGCCTGGTGCCTGAGAAACAGATCAGAGGAGAGGTACTGGATCCTCAGGGGTCTGATGAGCTCTAGCCCCCTCTGTCGGCCTACAGACACACACTGGAGAGAGGAGTTGTCAAACCACCGTTTCACAAAAGGTTCTTTTCCAGGGACAACATGACTTTCATTTGACTCACAAACATGCAGTCTTTGGACAGTGAGGTCTAGTAGTGTGTGGTAGTGGTACTGGGGCAGACAGTGAGGTCTAGTAGTGTGTGGTAGTGGTACTGGGGCAGACAGTGAGGTCTAGTAGTGTGTGGTAGTGGTACTGGGGCAGACAGTGAGGTCTAGTAGTGTGTGGTAGTGGTACTGGGGCAGACAGTGAGGTCTAGTAGTGTGTGGTAGTGGTACTGGGGTAGACAGTGAGGTCTAGTAGTGTGTGGTAGTGGTACTGGGGCAGACAGTGAGGTCTAGTAGTGTGTGGTAGTGGTACTGGGGCAGACAGTGAGGTCTAGTAGTGTGTGGTAGTGGTACTGGGGCAGACAGTGAGATACAGAGTACAGACGTGGTCCTCTGTAGCTCAGCTGGTAGAGCACGGCGCTTGTAACGCAAAGGTAGTGGGTTCGATCCCCGGGACCACCCATACACAAAAATGTATGCACGCATGACTGTAAGTCGCTTTGGATAAAAGCGTCTGCTAAATGGCATATTATTATTTATTATTATTATAGCTACAGACCAGTTGCGGTCAGTGCCGTTTAAGATGAGGGAGGACGATTTTTTTTTTTTTTTATGAGCATGGCCTTATTTCTATTACAGCATATTGGATGACTGTCATTCATGTTCCATTCACCCAGATAGGTTTAGGCTACTACATGATACTACAATTTTCCCTGTACCCATCATGAGGTTGCTACAACCTAGCCTATGAATGAAAGTTTACAATGTAGGTGCACAGGTCGAGAGAATTTTGAGTAATCAAGGTGGCAGACGGTGACACATTCAATACCACCTTGCACACTCTTGCCTGCATCTAGCTGATCTAGGGTGTAATCATTAGTCCAACAGTTGGAAACAAGAGTTTCTATTGGACAAATTCAGGTATGTTTATCTCCGTTTCGCTCTGTTTACGAAACATTTTAAAACAGAATCGGCGCAATGAACACACCCCTGATCACACGCAAATACAGTTATCTTTCATAGCAGCCACATAGAAACAGCTCCTTGTTTATATAATTCCTTCTCACATATACCTACTCGCTCTCCTCCTCTCCCCTCCTCTCACCTCCTCTCACCTCTCTCCTCCTCTCACCTCTCTCCTCCTCTCACCTCTCTCCTCCTCTCACCTCTCTCCTCATCTAACCTCTCTCCTCCTCTCACCTCTCTCCTCCTCTCACCTCTCTCCTCCTCTCACCTCTCTCCTCCTCTCACCTCTCTCCTCTCACCTCTCTCCTCATCTCACCTCTCTCCTCATCTCACCTCTCTCCTCATCTCACCTCTCTCCTCATCTCACCTCTCTCCTCATCTCACCTCTCTCCTCCTCTCTCACCTCCTCTCACCTCTCCTCCTCTCACCTCTCTCCTCCTCTCTCCCCTCTCACCTCTCTCCTCATCTCACCTCTCTCACCTCTCTCACCTCTCTCCTCCTCTCTCACCTCCTCTCCTCCTCTCACCTCTCTCCTCCTCTCTCCTCATCTCACCTCTCTCCTCCTCTCTCACCTCCTCTCACCTCTCCTCCTCTCACCTCTCTCCTCCTCTCTCCTCCTCTCACCTCTCTCCTCATCTCACCTCTCTCCTCCTCTCTCACCTCCTCTCCTCCTCTCACCTCTCTCCTCCTCTCTCCTCCTCTCACCTCTCTCCTCATCTCACCTCTCTCACCTCTCTCCCTCCTCCTCCTCTCACCTCCTCTCCTCCTCTCACCACCCCTCCTCCTCTCTCACCTCTCTCCTCCTCTCACCTCTCTCCTCCTCTCTCACCTCCTCTCACCTCCTCTCACCTCCCTCCTCCTCTCCCTCTCCCTCCCCCTCCTCATCTCACCTCTCCCTCCCTCACCTCTCTCCTCCTCTCTCCCTCCTCTCACCTCTCTCCTCCCTCTCACCTCTCTCCTCATCTCACCTCCTCCTCCTCTCACCTCCTCTCCCTCCTCTCACCCCTCTCCTCCTCTCTCCTCCTCCTCCCTCTCACCTCTCTCCTCCTCTCACCTCTCTCCTCCTCTCACCTCCTCTCACCTCCTCTCACCCCTCTCTCCTCCTCTCCACCTCTCTCCTCCTCTCACCTCTCTCCTCCTCTCTCTCTCTCCTCCTCTCACCTCTCTCCTCCTCTCACCTCTCACCTCTCACCTCTCCTCCTCTCACCTCTCTCCGCCTCTCACCTCTCTCCTCCTCCCCTTCACTTGTGGACTTCAGTGCACAACACATCAGCTGTCTGTGACCAGGCGAAAAAAACTTTCCAAGCCAAACCTTCATAACATGACCGCTAACCGCACACAGACTACATCGTTGTCACGTCATGGTCAACATAGCTACTAGAACTAACCTGTTAGTAAACCCGCTACAATCATGCAGTACAGTTAGCAGCAAGCACTTACACCGGCGGGCCCCGGTGGCAATAAATTAATAAAACCAAAAGCTTATCTTGACTTGGAAGAGTTCCAGTGTTGGATAGCCATAGCCAGCTAGCTAACATAGCATCCCTCTCTGTTTGAGCCGGGTGTTTGAGTAGGCTAAACTAGCTAGCTGCATTAGCTAGCTAAGTAAGTAAAAGTGAAAAAAATACAAAATATAGCTCTTTCTCTCTCACTCTTGCTTCTCCTACATTTTTTAATAAATAAATTTGTTCAAAACTGTTCAACTATTGTCTTTCTCTCTCTTTGAGTCAACTACTCACCACATTTTATGCACTGTAATGCTAGCTAGCTGTAGCTTATGCTTTCAGTACTAGATTAATTATCTGATCCTTTGATTGGGTGAACAACACGTCAGTTCATGCTGCAATAGCTCTGATAGGTTGGAGGACGTCCTCCGGAAGTTGTCATAATTACTGTGTAAGTATATGGAAGGGGGTGAGGACCATGAGCCTCCTAGGTTTTGTATTGAAGTCAATGTACCCAGAGGAGGACGGAAGCTAGCTGTCCTCCGGCTACACCATGGTGCTACCCTACAGAGTGCTGTTGAGGCTACTGTAGACCTTCTTTGCAAAATAGTGTGTTTTAATCAATTGGTGATTTAGTATAGTTTATCTAAAAAGGATAACTTTTTAAATGTTTCACTATTTTTATGAAATTCACTGAGGAGGTTGGTCCTCCCCTTCCTCCTCTGACGAGCCTCCACTGCTACAGACACATAGCTACAGACACAGCGCTACAGACACAGCGCTACAGACACAGCGGTACAGACACATAGCTACAGACACAGAGCTACAGACACAGCGCTACAGACACGTACCGTAGACTCAGTCAGTCCTCCTACAGACACGGTCAACCCCAGTAGTGTGTGGTACTGGTATTGGGGCAGTCTCAGCAGCTGGGTGATGTGGGGGAAGGCCTGAGACGGAGCATTCCAGTTCAGACTCTCTGCCCTTTCACTGAGAGAGAGAGAGAGAGAGAGAGAGAGAGAGAGAGAGAGAGAGAGAGAGAGAGAGAGAGAGAGAGAGAGAGAGAGAGAGAGAGAGAGAGAGAGAGAGAGAGAGAGAGAGAGAGAGAGAGAGAGAGAGAGAGAGAGAGAGAGAGAGAGAGAGAGAGAGAGAGAGAGAGAGAGAGAGAGACACACAAACACACAGGGTTAGGGTCAATTCAGCTTTTCAATTCAATAAGTGAATTAAAATTCAATTATTTCATTGAAATGTGCCCACTGTCTTGTGTGAGATGACCCTAAGCCATCCATAGATGGAGAACACATATCCAACACGCTTGTCATGAATGGATACATGGAATGGTCAAAGGCACTAACATCCAACACACTTGTCATGAATGGATACATGGAATGGTCAAAGGCACTAACATGGCGTCCAGTTGGACAAACTCTTAACGGCTCGGAGACGACTTATCCAACTCTTTCAGATCACTGAAGTCCCTACGGGAAGTTCAGGCTAGGGGTTGTTTCTGGACAGGGCCTTAGACTCACACAGCGAAGAGTAGAGTTCTCTGATCCCCTTCTAACAGCCTGAGGGGTTAGTTAGTGGTTACTTCTTATTAGCACCGACTGCTGATAGCTGTTTAATTTGCTTGCTGACTATGACTGTGACATGTGGTTGTCTCACCTAGCTATCTGATAACTACTCTATTGAGGGATAATGTGCTGACTGTGACATGTGGTTGTCTCACCTAGCTAGCTTAAGATGTAAGTCACTTTGGATAACAGCGTCTGCTAAATGACTCAAATGTAAATGTATTTAGACTCACGGAGGGAAGATGGCGAGCAGCTCCTCCCGGTGGGGGATGTGAGGTACTGCAGGGTTGTTACTATGGAGGAGCCTGACGAACACTGATCCAGCATGGGCTCTGTAGCGATCTATCTTCTCTGCTGACTGCTGGGCCAAGCTACACATCATACCATTCACCCTGAGGAGGAGAGGAGAGGAGGAGAGGAAAGAGGGAGGAGAGGAGGAGAGGAGATGAGAGGGGGGATGAGATGACAGGAGGAGAGGAGAGATGAGAGGAGAGGAGAGATGAGTAGAGGAGAGGAGAGAGGGATGAGAAGAGAGGAGGAGAGGAGAGAGGAGGAGAGGAGAGAGGGATGGGAAGAGAGGAGGAGAGGAGGAGAGGAGAGAGGAGGAGAGGATGAGAGGAGAAGAGAGGGATGAGAGGAGGAGAGGAGGAGAGGAGAGATGAGAGGGGGGATGAGATGAGAGGAGGAGAGGAGAGATGAGAGGAGAGATGAGTAGAGGAGAGGAGAGGAGAGAGGAGGAGAGGAGAGAGGGATGAGAAGAGAGGAGGAGAGAGGGATGAGAGGAGGAAAAGAAGTGGGAATGAATGAAGAGGGAATTAACGGATGAGAATGTAAAAAAGTGGTCAGGGAGGGAATGAATGAATGAAGAGCTACAGCTAAGACTCTTTAATTCCTACTATATAAAATAACATAAATGTCATAACACCTTTCTTACCTTCTATATAGCACGCTTATGAATGATTTGTGAAGCATCTATGAAGGCCTTATGAAGGTTTTATAAAGTTGTTAGTTTAAAGTGGTACAGCGTGATTGAGGAAGTTATTCTACTCACAGGTCTTGGGAGAGTAGTTGTGGAGCGGTGCCGACCACCAACAGAGTCACCTCCATCAGACTAGTCATGGCTGCCTCTCTCACCCTGGAGAGGAGGAGAAGAGAGATTCATACCTCAAACACACACACACCTGAAATGCCACTTGTCATGCCACCGCCCCCAGGGTCCTAAAAGCTAATATTCAAATCAGTTTGGTCATGTCCCGAGGGCAGCTTTAGTTTGTGTGATGTGGTAATGAAGATATCTACTCTAACGTCACGCCCTGAGAGAGGAGCCACAGTGTCTGTGTGTGCGAAGCGACAGTTCACAGGTGGAGACAGGTGGAGAGAATGCCGTAGAAGCGGTCCAGTTCATCGGACAGACAGACAGACAGACAGACAGACAGATTAGTTCATGTAATATTAAGGCAGGGAGTAAAGGTCATAGATCAGATTCATCATTCCCTTGAGGCAACTAGTTCAAACTAACAGTTACAGTGCCTTGCAAAAGTATTCATCCACCTTGGCGTTTTTCCTATATTGTTGCATTACAACCTGTAATTTAAATTGATTTTTATTTGGATTTCATGTAATGGATATACACAAAATAGTCCAAATTGGTGAAGTGAAATGAAAAAATTCAAAATAATAAATAACGGAAAAGTGGTGCGTGCATATGTATTCACCCCCTTTGCTATGAAGCCCCTAAATAAGATCTGGTGCAACCAATTACCTTCAGAAGTCACATAATTAGTTAAATAAAGTCCACCTGTGTGCAATCTAAGTGTCACAAGATCTGTCACATGTTCTCAGTATATATACACCTGTTCTGAAAGGCCCCAGAGTCTGCAACACCAATAAGCAAGGGGCACCACCAAGCAAGCGGCACCATGAAGACCAAGGAGCTCTCAAAACAGGTCAGGGACAAAGTTCTGGAGAAGTACAGATCAGGGTTGGGTTATAAAAAAATATCCGAAACTTTGAACATCCCACGGAGCACCATTAAATCCATTATTAAAAAATTGAAAGAATATGGCACCACAACAAACCTGCCAAGAGAAAGCCGCCCACCAAAACTCACGGACCAGGCAAGGAGGGCATTAATCAGAGAGGCAACAAAGAGACCAAAGATAACCCTGAAGGAGCTGCAAAGCTCCACAGCGGAGATTGGAGTATCTGTCCATAGGACCACTTTAAGCCGTACACTCCACAGAGCTGGGCTTTACGGAAGAGTGGCCAGAAAAAAGCCATTGCTTAAAGAAAAAAATAAGCAAACACGTTTGGTGTTCGCCAAAAGGCATGTGGGAGACTTCCCAAATATATGGAAGAAGGTACTATGGTCAGAGGAGACTAAAATTTAGCTTTTTGGCCATCAAGGAAAACGCTATGTCTGGCGCAAACCCAACACCTCTCATCACCCCGAGAACACCATCCCCATGGTGGTGGCATCATCCTGCTGTGGGGATGTTTTTCCATCGGCAGGGACTGGGAAACTGGTCAGAATTGAAGGAATGGATGGATGGCGCTAAATACAGGGAAATTCTTGAGGGAAACCTGTTTCAGTCTTCCAGAGATTTGAGACTGGGACGGGGGTTCACCTTCCAGCAGGACAATGACCCTAAGCATACTGCTAAAGCAACACTCGAGTGGTTTAAGGGGAAACATTTAAATGTCTTGGAATGGCCTAGTCAAAGCCCAGACCTCAATCCAATTGAGAATCTGTGGTATGACTTAAAGATTGCTGTACACCAGCGGAACCCATCCAACTTGAAGGAGCTGGAGCAGTTTTGCTTTGAAGAATGGGCAAAAATCCCAGTGGCTAGATGTGCCAAGCTTATAGAGACATACCCCAAGATACTTGCAGCTGTAATTGCTGCAAAAGGTGGCTCTACAAAGTCTAGACTTTGGGGGGGTGAATAGTTACGCACGCTCAAGTTCTGTTTTTTTTTTCTTATTTCTTGTTTGTTTCACAATAAAAAATATTTTGCATCTTCAAAGTGGCAGGCATGTTGTGTAAATCAAATGATACAAACCCCCCAAAAACCCATTTTAATTCCAGGTTGTAAGGCAACAAAATAGGAAAAATGCCAAGAGGGGTGAATACTTTCGCAAGCCACTGTAGTTCACATTGGGTGAGCAGCAGCATTGAAGGCCAGGCAACAGGCCTAACCTGGTTAATTCAAGGTTAAATCAATCAAAAACAGATATCATTGCCACAGGACTGTCCTGTTAGACAAAAATGTGATGATTCAATCTCTCCTTCCTCCCCTCTCTTCTCCACCTCACAGAGGAATGTGTCCCCACTGGAGAAGGGAGAGAGAAACAGAAAGATAGAACGACAGAGAGAAGGACAGCGAGAGAGTGAGAGTGAGACAGACAGAGAGAGAGAGAGACAGAGAGACAGACAGAGAGAGAGAGAGAGAGAGAGAGAGAGAGAGAGAGAGAGAGAGAGAGAGAGAGAGAGAGAGAGAGAGAGAGAGAGAGAGATAGAGAGAGATAGAGATAGAGAGAGAGAGATCAAACAACAAAGAGAAAGAGAGAAAGTCTGTCCCACGGTAGGGTCAGGTGACACGCCAGGTGACATTCCTGTCAGGTAAACTAACTAAGCATTGCCCGGGGCCACCAGGTGTGACACATGCCTGTAGGGCAGGGAGTGGAGTCCTGAAGGGGAGCAGGGGTAAACCAGGGGGAATGTGTATGTGTCACTCACCAGGACCCTACATCTCCTCTGCTGTCCAGTGTGTAGTCAGTCATACAGTCCAGCAGAACTCTGTAGACAGCTGACACGTTCCCCTCACACACCACAGAGTCAGAACTACCCTGGGCTGATACCCCCGCTGTCACACACACCCTGACAGAGACACAGATAGATAGAGGGGGTTAGGAGGGAAGAGAGAGAGAGAGAGAGAGAGAGAGAGAGAGAGAGAGAGAGAGAGAGAGAGAGAGAGAGAGAGAGAGAGAGAGAGAGAGAGAGAGAGAGAGAGAGAGAGAGAGAGAGAGAGAGAGAGAGAGAGAGAGAGAGAGAGAGAGAGAGAGTGAAAGAGCGAGCGAGAGAGAGTGAAAGAGAGAGAGAAAGTCTGAGTTCGATACATAGAAAGAAAAGAACAGTGAGTTAGAGAGGGAAGGGAAGATTCAGGAAAACAGACAGAGTTAGAGAGGGAGGAAGAAAGAGATAAAAGAGTGACACAGAGACACAGAGAGACAGAGAGACACAGAGACACAGAGACACACGGAGACACAGAGACACAGAGAGACACGGAGACACAGAGACACAGAGACACACGGAGACACAGAGACACACGGAGACACAGAGACACAGAGACACAGACTCAAAGAGAAACAGAAACACAGAGACACAGAGACAGAGAGACAGAGAGACACAGAGACATACAGAGACAAAGAGACAGAGACACACAGACACAAAGAGACACACAGAGACAAAGAGACACACAGAGACAAAGAGACAAAGAGACACACAGAGACAAAGAGACAGAGACACACAGACACACAGAGACAAAGAGACACAGAGACAAAGAGACAAAGAGACACACAGAGACAAAGAGACACACAGAGACACAGAAACAAAGAGACACACAGAGACACAGAAACAAAGAGACACACAGAGACAAAGAGACACACAGAGACAAAGAGACAAAGAGACACACAGAGACAAAGAGACACACAGAGACAAAGAGACACACAGAGACACAGAAACAAAGAGACACACAGAGACAAAGAGACACACAGAGACAAAGAGACACACAGAGACAAAGAGACACACAGAGACACAGAGACACACAGAGACACACAGAGACAAAGAGACACACAGAGACAAAGAGACAAAGAGACACACAGAGACAAAGAGACACACAGAGACAAAGAGACACACAGAGACACAGAAACAAAGAGACACACAGAGACAAAGAGACACACAGAGACAAAGAGACACACAGAGACAAAGAGACACACAGAGACACAGAGACAAAGAGACACACAGAGACACAGAGACAAAGAGACACAGAGACACACAGAGACACAGAAACAAAGAGACACACAGAGACACACAGAGACACAGAAACAAAGAGACACACAGAGACACAGAGACACAGAGACACAGAGACACAGAGACACAGAAACAAAGAGACACACAGAGACACAGAGACACAGAGACACACAGAGACACACAGAGACACAGAGACACACAGAGACACAGAGACACACAGAGACACAGAGACACAGAGACACACAGAGACACACAGAGACACACAGAGACACACAGAGACACACAGAGACACAGAGACACACAGACACAAAGAGACACATGATAGACAGGTCCTGCAGGTATGACCAGCTGGTTCTTTACTTCTGGATACAACCCTAATGCTACCGTTGACCTGTTACCCCAGAAGACAATCAACAAGACAGACAGGGAGGGAGTTAGGGAGGGAGACAGGGGGGGAGAAAGCAGGGAGACAGACAGGGAGATAGATGGGAACAGGAGAGGGAACAAGATATGCACTGTGTGTAAGACAGGCTGGAAGATGCCAAGAGATGAAGAGGGAGAGAGGGTCAGAGGGAGAGAGAGAGGGGTGGTGGAGAGAAGAGAGGCTGGGAGAGGTGAAGTGGAGGAGTGGACAGGTGGAGAGGTGAAGGGTAGAGGTGGAAGGGTGGAGGCATGGAGGAGTCAGGAGTGAAGAGGTGGAGTGGAGAAACGGAGAGGTGGAGTGGAGGAGTGGAGAGGTGAAAGAGGGGAGAGAAGAGGTGGAGGAGTACAGAGATGGAGGAGTGAAGAGGAAAGGTGGAGTATAGAGGTGGAGGAGTGGAGAGGAGAGGTGGAGGAGTATAGAGGTGAAGGAGTGGAGAGGTGAAGGAGTGGAGAGGTGAAGGAGTGGAGAGAAGAGGTGGAGGAGTACAGAGGTGGAGGAGTGGAGAGGAGAGGTGGAGGAGTATAGAGGTGGAGGAGTGGAGAGGTGAAGGAGTGGAGAGAAGAGGTGGAGGAGTACAGAGATGGAGGAGTGAAGAGGAAAGGTGGAGTATAGAGGTGGCGGAGTGGAGAGGAGAGGTGGAGGAGTGGAGAGAAGAGGTGGAGGAGTATTGAGGTGGAGGAGTGGAGAGGAGAGGTGGAGGAGTGGAGAGGAGAGGTGGAGGAGTACAGAGGTGGAGGAGTGGAGAGAAGAGGTGGAGGAGTGGAGAGGAGAGGTGGAGGAGTACAGAGGTGGAGGAGTGGAGAGAAGAGGTGGAGGAGTGGAGAGAAGAGGTGGAGGAGTATTGAGGTGGAGGAGTGGAGAAGAGAGGTGGAGGAGTATAGAGGTGGAGGAGATGAGAGGTGGAGGAGTATAGAGGTGGAGGAGTGGAGAGGTGGAGGAGATGAGAGGTGGAGGAGTGGAGAGGAGAGGTGGAGGAGTACAGAGGTGGAGGAGTGGAGTGGAGAGGAGAGGTGGAATGAGAGGAGAGGAGAGGACAGACTCACTGTGCCATGGCCTTGGCAGCATCTCTCCTGGCCTCAGTGAAGCATACCTCCCTCTGACTACAGCTCTGCTGAAGACCTGACAGGATCTGACACACACATGCACACACACACACACACACACACACATGCACACACACAGGTATCAAAGGTAGTCTGACATGAAGTGTGGTGCTGAAACTGACCTGAGGCACTGTGTAGAATGCAACTATAATAGAATATGGTCATAGTGAAAAGAGGCTGCTCACCCCAACATGTCAGCATAATCTATCAGTATAATACTGAATCAGGCTGTTGATGTGTTCCTGGTGTAGTGTTATTAACTAACAGATGTATAGTACCTGGTGTAGTGTTATTAACTAACAGATGTATAGTACCTGGTGTAGTGTTATTAACTAACAGATGTATAGTACCTGGTGTAGTGTTATTAACTAACAGATGTATAGTACCTGGTGTAGTGTTATTAACTCTAACAGATGTATAGTACCTGGTGTAGTGTTATTAACTAACAGATGTATAGTACCTGGTGTAGTGTTATTAACTAACAGATGTATAGTACCTGGTGTAGTGTTATTAACTCTAACAGATGTATAGTACCTGGTGTAGTGTTATTAACTAACAGATGTATAGTACCTGGTGTAGTGTTATTAACTAACAGATGTATAGTACCTGGTGTAGTGTTATTAACTCTAACAGATGTATAGTACCTGGTGTAGTGTTGTTAACTAACAGATGTATAGTACCTGGTGTAGTGTTATTAACTAACAGATGTATAGTACCTGGTGTAGTGTTATTAACTAACAGATGTATAGTACCTGGTGTAGTGTTATTAACTCTAACAGATGTATAGTACCTGGTGTAGTGTTATTAACTAACAGATGTATAGTACCTGGTGTAGTGTTATTAACTAACAGATGTATAGTACCTGGTGTAGTGTTATTAACTCTAACAGATGTATAGTACCTGGTGTAGTGTTATTAACTAACAGATGTATAGTACCTGGTGTAGTGTTATTAACTAACAGATGTATAGTACCTGGTGTAGTGTTATTAACTCTAACAGATGTATAGTACCTGGTGTAGTGTTATTAACTAACAGATGTATAGTACCTGGTGTAGTGTTATTAACTAACAGATGTATAGTACCTGGTGTAGTTTTCCATGGATCATGAACCTTGGTAGAGAACCCAGGGCCAGTGCACTGCCACACCGGGTCAATACCTGCGTACTCTTTAACCCTGCTATATACTGGGACACCAGGACCTCTACACACAGAGAACACACACACACACAGACGGACACACACACACACAGACGGACACACCGATTAGATCACAGGAGTTAGAGGAATCCAGAATGCTGTGTAAGGTATGGCTCATTTTTATGAAGCCTTCTAAATGGTACAGAGACCCCCCATGCTACCCACCCTGCATCTGGGGGTCAGCCATGCCTGGCTGCGGCTGGTAGTACTGCTCACACAGTGCTGCCAGGGCTGACACCGCTGCCTCCTACAGGGGGGGGGACCACATTACACACAAACCATTATACAGTGTGTAGCCTATGCCAACTTAATGTCATGAGAGTCCATAATAAAACGGTTGTATTTGTTGTGTTCGCTATGTACAGGGCCTTCGGAAAGTATTCAGACCCCTTGACTTTTTCCCACATTTTGTTACGTTACAGCCTTATTCTAAAATGGATTAAATAAATAAAAATCCTCAGCAATCTACACACAATACCCCATAATCACAAAGGAAAAACAGGTTTTTAGAATCTTTTGCCAATGTATTAAAACCTAAAAAACAGAAATACCTTATTTACATAAGTATTCAGACCATTTGCTATGAGACTCGAAATTGAGCTCAGGTGCATCCTGTTTCCATCGATCATCCTTGAGATGTTTCTACAACTTGATTGGAGTCCACCTGTGATAAATTCAATTGATTGGACATGATTTGGAAAGGCACACACCTGTCTATATAAGGTCCCGCAGTTGACAGTGCACGACAGAGCAAAAACCAAGCCATGAGGTCAAAGGAATTGTCTGCAGAGTTCCGAGACAGGATTGTGTTGAGGCACAAATCTGGTGAAGGGTACCAAAATAATTCTGCAGCATTGAAGGCCCCCAAGAACACAGTGGCCTCCATCCTTCTTAAATGGAAGAAGTTTGGAACCACCAAGACTCTTCCTAGAGCTGGCCACCCGGCCAAACTGAGCAATCGGGGGAGAAGGGCTTTCGTCAGGGAGGTGACCAAGAACCCGATGGTCACTCTGACAGACCTCCAGAGCTCCTCTGTGGAGATGGGAGAACCTTCCAGAAGGACAACCCTCTCTGCAGCACTCCACCAACCAGGCCTTTATGGTAGAGTGGCCAGACGGAAGCCACTCCTCAGTAAAAGGCACATGACAGCCCGCATGGAGTTTGCCAAAAGGCACCTAAAAGACTCTCAGACCATGAGAAACAAGATTCTCTGGTCTGATGAAACCAAGACTGAACTCTTTGGCCTGAATGCCAAGCGTCACGTCTGGAGGAAACCTGGCACCATCCCTACGGTGAAGCATGGTGGTGGCAGCATCATGCTGTGGGGATGTTTTTCAGTGGCAGGGACTGGGAGACTAGTCAGGATCGAGGGACAGATGAACGGAGCAAAGTACAGAGAGATCCTTGATGAAAACCTGCTCCAGAGCGCTCAGGACCTCAGACAGGGGCGAAGGTTCACCTTCCAACAGGACAACGACCCTAAGCACACAGCCAAGACAACACAGGAGTGGCGTCGGGACAAGTCTCTGAATGTCCTTGAGTGGCCCAGCCAGAGTCCGGACTTGAACCCGATCTAACATCTCTGGAGAGACCTGAAAATAACTGTGCAGCGATGCCCCCCATCCAACCTGACAGAGCTTGAGAGGATCTGCAGAGAAGAATGGGAGAAACTCCCTAAATACAGGTGTGCCAAGCTTGTAGCGTCATACCTAAGAAGATGAGGCTGCAATTGCTGCCAAAGGTGCTTCAACAAAGTATTGAGTAAAGGGTCTGAATACTTACGTAAATGTGATATTTCTGTTTTTTGCAAAGTTTACAAACATTTCTTTAACTGTTTTTGCTTTGTCATTATGGGTTATTGTGTGTAGATTTTAATACATTTTAGAATAAGGCTGTAACGTAACAAAACGTGGAAAATGTCAAGGGGTCTGAATACTTTTCGAAGGCACTGTACAATGTAAATCCCACAATAAAGGGATTTCACAATATGGTGTGTGTCTGTCTGTCTGTCTTAAGGTTTTGGTTTGGTTTAGGGGTTACGGAAAATAGGATTTAGAATGGGAATCAATTGTTTGGTCCTCACAAGAATAGTAAAACAAACGTGTGTGTGTGTAGAATGCTGAACTGTACCTTGATACCGTCCCTAGGTCCAGGTGAGATGAGGTGGAGGCTCTTCAAGGTGTCGTCTATCAGACACTGCCAGCCAGCTGAAACAGACAGGGTTTACTCTGTCATTACGTGTCAGTGGTTTGTACAGTACAGAGACACTGCCAGCCAGCTGAAACAGACAGGGTTTACTCTGTCATTACGTGTCAGTGGTTTGTACGGTACAGAGACACTGCCAGCCAGCTGAAACAGACAGGGTTTACTCTGTCATTACGTGTCAGTGGTTTGTACGGTACAGAGACACTGCCAGCCAGCTGAAACAGACAGGGTTTACTCTGTCATTACGTGTCAGTGGTTTGTACGGTACAGAGACACTGCCAGCCAGCTGAAACAGACAGGGTTTACTCTGTCATTACGTGTCAGTGGTTTGTACGGTACAGTACCTCCTGGCTCTAACGGTGGGGCGTGGCTTGTCCATTATTATACACCATCTGTTAATCATTAACAACCACAGCCCAGGTATAACCATGACAAACGATAAAACAAGTGGTTACTACTGTTAGCCACCTCTCTGTTAGCTATAGCCCAGGTATAACCCTTTTCCTGTTCCAACAAAACCTTCAGGAAGATAATAGCCAGTTTATTGATGCTATACGGTCCCTAATTACATACAACCACTGGTCGAATTCTTCTTGAGCGGATGGTCGGAACATAGTTCCGTGTGTGGTCCTCTGTAGCTCAGCTGGTAGAGCACGGCGCTTGTAACGCTAAGGTAGTGGGTTCGATCCCCGGGACCACCCATACACAAAAAACGAATAATGTATGCACGCATGACTGTAAGTCGCTTTGGATAAAAGCGTCTGCTAAATGGCATATTATTATTATTATTATTATAGTTATAAATAATTTGTACACTGCAAATTGACCGCAAGAATCCCAAATAGATATAGTATTTGACAAAAACAGAATAATTTCAAACCTTGATTACATTGGGATACGATCACATATGCCTCTATTTATGCGTGGGAATACTTGGGAACAGATTTCCCAAAAATGTAAATTACTTTGAGCTGTTTTTCTGGTGATTTTACAGTCTTTTATGTCCAACAACTCAAATGATTTGAAAAAATCTAATAAAATCTCTGAAAACACATAAAATCACCCGCAGGATGTATTTGACCACTATTGAGAAACCCTGCTAGATGGAGGAATCATTCAGATAAGGCCTGAATATCAACGATATGAAAACTCACTGATGACAGGGTCGTCCTTGAAAGGCATCTTGGAGAGGGACATCTTCTCAATGAGAGAACAGGCTGCAGGCCTCATCAGCTCACCACCAAAGCCCCTACACAGACAGGAGACAACAGCACACGTGTACACCCAAAAAAATGTTTTGCAGTTGCACAACATACTGGTCTGAAACCTTTAAAAGGGGCATTACATAATTTTTTTTTTTTTTTTATCAACTCCTGAAACAGTCCAAAACAGAATGAGGAAAATAACAGTGCTTACCTGTACTGCTTTCTGTCAAATAGCTGGAAGACGAAACAAACACATGATGAAAAGACTGGTGATGTACAACTTTAAAGACAACAACATGTACAGTGGGGAAAAAAAATATTTAGTCAGCCACCAATTGTGCAAGTTCTCCCACTTAAAAAGATGAGAGAGGCCTGTAATTTTCATCATAGGTACACGTCAACTATGACAGACAAAATGAGAAAATAAAATCCAGAAAATCACATTGTAGGATTTTTAATGAATTTATTTGCAAATTATGGTGGAAAATAAGTATTTGGTCAATAACAAAAGTTTCTCAATACTTTGTTATATACCCTTTGTTGGCAATGACACAGGTCAAACGTTTTCTGTATGTCTTCACAAGGTTTTCACACACTGTTGCTGGTATTTTGGCCCATTCCTCCATGCAGATCTCCTCTAGAGCAGTGATGTTTTGGGGCTGTCGCTGGGCAACACGGACTTTCAACTCCCTCCAAAGATTTTCTATGGGGTTGAGATCTGGAGACTAGCTAGGCCACTCCTTCTTACGAAGCCACTCCTTCGTTGCCCGGGCGGTGTGTTTGGGATCATTGTCATGCTGAAAGACCCAGCCACGTTTCATCTTCAATGCCCTTGCTGATGGAAGGAGGTTTTCACTCAAAATCTCATGATACATGGCCCCATTCATTCTTTCCTTTACACGGATCAGTCGTCCTGGTCCCTTTGCAGAAAAAACAGCCCCAAAGCATGATGTTTCCACCCCCATGCTTCACAGTAGGTATGGTGTTCTTTGGATGCAACTCAGCATTCTTTGTCCTCCAAACACGACGAGTTGAGTTTTTACCAAAAAGTTCTATTTTGGTTTCATCTGACCATATGACATTCTCCCAATCCTCTTCTGGATCATCCAAATGCACTCTAGCAAACTTCAGACGGGCCTGGACATGTACTGGCTTAAGCAGGGGACACGTCTGGCACTGCAGGATTTGAGTCCCTGGCGGCGTAGTGTGTTACTGATGGTAGGCTTTGTTACTTTGGTCCCAGCTCTCTGCAGGTCATTCACTAGGTCCCCCGTGTGGTTCTGGGATTTTTGCTCACCGTTCTTGTGATCATTTTGACCCCATGGGGTGAGATCTTGCGTGGAGCCCCAGATCGAGGGAGATTATCAGTGGTCTTGTATGTCTTCCATTTCCTAATAATTGCTCCCACAGTTGATTTCTTCAAACCAAGCTGCTTACCTATTGCAGATTCAGTCTTCCCAGCCTGGTGCAGGTCTACAATTTTGTTTCTGGTGTCCTTTGACAGCTCTTTGGTCTTGGCCATAGTGGAGTTTGGAGTGTGACTGTTTGAGGTTGTGGACAGGTGTCTTTTATACTGATAACAAGTTCAAACAGGTGCCATTAATACAGGTAACGAGTGGAGGACAGAGGAGCCTCTTAAAGAAGAAGTTACAGGTCTGTGAGAGCCAGAAATCTTGCTTGTTTGTAGGTGACCAAATACTTATTTTCCACCATCATTTGCAAATAAATTCATTAAAAATCCTACAATGTGATTTTCTGGAGAAAAAAAATCTCATTTTGTCTGTCATAGTTGACGTGTACCTTTGATGAAAATTACAGGCCTCTCTCATCTTTTTAAGTGGGAGAACTTGCACAATTGGTCGCTGACTAAATACTTTTTCCCCCCACTGTACCTATGTTGGTACAACTGACTCAGGTGAATGGTCAACACTTGAGACAACATACATGTGGGTGAAAAGACACCGGAGGAGAGAAAGAGGAAGAGAGTAGCAAGAGGGAGAGAGAAAGGGAGAGGGTAGTGAGAGAGAGAAAGGGAGAGGGTAGTGAGAGAGAGAAAGGGAGAGGGTAGTGAGAGAGAGAAAGGGAGAGGGTAGTGAGAGAGAGAGAGAGAGAGAGAGAGAGAGAGAGAGAGAGAGAGAGAGAGAGAGAGAGAGAGAGAGAGTAGCAAGAGAGAAGTGAACTAACCCTCTGGTGAATGCTCTTGTGTCCATCCACACAGTCTGAAGAGATGAGCTCCGTCACCGGTCTACAATCCAATGCAATTCAATTTTATTGTCCATATGTTCCAGCAAACAACAGAAATGTTAAATCCCCCCAGATAGCACATATCTCACACACAGTTGGGTCTACAATAGATAGAAACAGTCAATGACCTATGACCTTATAGAAGCCAAGGGCTTAAGTCAAATCAGGAAGTCAAATCACGGGTCGATATGCAAAACAAAAGCTGTCTTTGTGGATGGATTTATGACATAACAACGTTCATGTGGTTTTCCTATAAGTACGGCCAATAGTGTAATTGGCTGGTTGAGAGGTGAGGTTCCAGTACCTGTTGTTCTGATTGGCCAGATTGTAGAGGGCGTGGCTGATCTCAGCAGATGCCAGAATGGCGCCATGGCGACTGTGGAGATCAATGCCCAACGCTACGGGCAGCAGCTGAGGCATAACTAAAAATATAATTATCCAAATATAAAACGTAATTCTAACTCAATTATTGTGTGTCTTTTTCATACCTTGCAGGGACACCTGACAGAACATCAACAGGGCAGAGGTGTGGATGTGGTTAATATATTGGAATATAACCTGAATGATTTGTGGCCTGGCTGGTCTACCTGAAATGCCGCAGCCTCCGGCACACGTCTACGATGTCGCCATAGTGTCCAATCTAGCCTACTGCCCTTTGACCTCTCTCTGTGTGTTCCCTATGTGTTCAATCAAATACCATTCTAAATAAAAAATAAAATAAAATAACTTGACAGATGTAAGGACCCAGACACAACAACAGTGATTGCAGCTGAACGTCACCCAGTCCATTCCACAGTAAGACAACGATGTTAGAGCGGGTAGGGAACAGCATGAATGACATAGCTCACCTGTTGCGGCCATATAATCAGGTGCTTGAGGCGTAAGATTATGCAGAGCCTTTGTTGCTAGCTCACGGATCACCCTGCAACACAACAGAGAAACACGCGGAGGAGAATTTCACCTGCTTCAACACTAATAGGCTACATACAGTATGAATGCTTTAAATGGCAGCAGGCTGGCATACGGACATCCGACCTGGGCCAAACACATATGACAAATACTTCCAAATACTAACTTGAGGTGTACTTGATTTAGCTTCTGGGACTATTCCATTGGTTCCATGGTAGCGGGCAAACTAAATCAAGTACAGTATTTGAAAGTATTTGATTAAAGTCTAAAGGACATGGAGGAGGACAGGAAAGGCCCTTACCCGTCCCAGTGGTTGATCTTCATGGCTACCAAGTGGTCTATCATGGGCCTGGTGTATTCTGGGAAACTGGCGATGTATACACTGAAGAGAACGAGACAAGAGGTTATTACTATTTTACTACTACAGGTAATGTTGTTACTACTACTATTACTACTACTACTACTACTACTACTACTACTACTACTACTACTACTACTACTACTACTACAGGTAATGTTATAACATGGTGAACAACAGACGGCTTGTGGGGAAAACCACAATAAAGAGGCATTTGGTGCGACAACATAAATGTGTTCACTAACTAACTACAGTGCTGGACTCAGCTAACTACAGTGCTGGACTCAGCTAACTACAGTGCTGGACACAGCTAACCCTAACTACAGTGCTGGACACAGCTAACCCTAACTACAGTGCTGGACACAGCTAACTACAGTACTGGACACAGCTAACTACAGTGCTGGACACAGCTAACTACAGTACTGGACACAGCTAACTACAGTGCTGGACACAGCTAACTACAGTGCTGGACACAGCTAAACCTAACTACAGTGCTGGACACAGCTAACTACAGTACTGGACACAGCTAACTACAGTGTTGGACACAGCTAACTACAGTGCTGGACACAGCTAACTACAGTACTGGACACAGCTAACTACAGTGTTGGACACAGCTAACTACAGTGCTGGACACAGCTAACTACAGTGCTGGACACAGCTATTTGAAGGCTGCTTTACAACAACATTTAGCGTCACCCTACAGTACATATTCTCAGTTTATTTCCTCAACAACATCTTGGGCCTCAACAGTAATCTGCTGCTACAGTCAGAAGTGTAGTAGGTATACCCCGGGGCTACATTCTTTAACACGGTTTGCTCCGTGACGTGGGAGGAATGTTTACTCTGAAAGTACAGGTGGCGGTAGAAACGTCACTCATAGGGTTAGGATGGCGACGGTCCCATTCCACAGTGAGGCAGGGCTGCGTCTGAAATGGCTCCCTAGTGAACTACTTTTAAGAAGGGAGAATAGGACGCCATTTCAGAAGCAGTCAGTGACGCAGTCTTAGGGTACCTATGGTGACAGTCACATTCTACAGAGAGGCGGGGCTTTCACATTTCAGTGCCTCATTCCTGAGCTGTGCGTGAAGACGTAGTGTACATAGAAATGACTTTAGCGGTTTAAGTTCGCAAGTTAAAATGTGTTTCCATCGCGTTTTTCAACTCTACGGATGGTTTTGTCAACTTTGGTCTTGGCACGTGCGCTCCGGCCAACAGCTTGTAGATACAATGTGGGTAGGCTAGCCTACATTATTATGGATAACACCTAGATTATTATGTTTTGTCAAACGGCAGCCAAGCATTGAAGCATCGATCATGTCACCAGAATAAGACCCTCGATATTTATTGGGAATGAGCATTAAACTCATCACCGTGCACTTTACCCACCCTGTGAAGTTTATCATAACTTATTTTATATGTAGCCTAATAAACGGAATGCTTTTCCGAGTCGCAGTGGGAGGACCACACAGCATATCATCGCGGGACTCAAAGTTTACTTCCATATGATGGTTATTATATCAATATTTGCGCATAAAGGCGTTTCCACCACCATTTCTAACATAATACATTTTTACCAACACAAAAAGATCCCACCATGTTGAAGAAACAAATTGTCTGTCGATAAATATGAAATTGTACCGACGTGTCTCGTTTCCATCAGCCCGGTTGTGACTTTTATCACGCGTCAGGTAATTCATCCTCATGAAATGGTTGGAGGGAAACCTTAGGAGGCCCATTTTGGTTCAGGAGCTCCCCCAGAGGCAAAAGCTGAGTATCTTTAACTCACCTGATGGTCAGGTAGCAATTGTTCAGGTTCCCAACAGCAAAGTAGTCAGCTGCTACTACTATGTCAATACCGTAGGGGAACGTGCCCTGGAGAGAGAGGGATCAGATCTATGGTTTTACTTATGTACCAAGAGAACAGTGTTTCAGTGTGACCGGCTGGGTTCAAACCCAGGTCTCCTGTTAGCCCACTGAGCTAAAGCCTATGCATTAGACCAGGGAGCTAGCACAAATCTCCAGGTCTCAGGCAAAAACACCTCTGTGTCCATCAGTAAACCCATGGTGTACACTATCAGCCACAATGAATGATATGAACAGTTGAATGATATGAACAGTTGAATGATATGAACAGTTAAATGATATGAACAGTTGAACAATATGAAATCCCAATGGTAATCACATTTTGATAATTAGACACTAGATCTGATGCCCAGCTTGGTAAGTGCTGGCAGCACACAAAGCATATTAATCTATGCCTGTGGCCAAGTCAGTGTAGGCATCTCTTGATCAGCACATAATGTTGTTTTTCTGGCAGTTGTTGATCTGTTTAAAGGACTTTGATGACAGTCAGGACACATTACAGTTAGACCTGGATGGCAGGTGATCATTACAACCAGTTGTTGATCTGTTTAAAGGACTTTGGTGACATTCAGGACACGTTACAGTTAGACCTGGATGGTAGGTGATCATTACAACCAGTTGTTGATCTGTTTAAAGGACTTTGGTGACATTCAGGACACGTTACAGTTAGACCTGGATGGTAGGTGATCATTACAACCAGTTGTTGATCTGTTTAAAGAACTTTGGTGACAGTCAGGACATGTTACAGTTAGACCTGGATGGCAGGTGATCATTGCAACTCTAATTTACTGTGTATCATAGCGTTAGTCATGTAATAATAACTTATGGTTTTGGTAACTGGGTTCACAAACCTGTCTTCCCACATTCTCCTGGAAGGCAGCCTGGGAGAGAAGGGAGAACAACAGACAGTTAGAAGTTAGATTATAGTCAGTAGTGAGATCTGACAGAAATGACAGGGTTAGGGTCAATTCAGGCAATCCAGGAAGTTAATTAAAATTCAATTAATTAATAAATACAAAAAAATTGCCCATTATTTTAAATGATGGTTTTTAAATGTATTAATTGAATTTCAATGAATTCCCTGGATTTATTGAATTGAAAACTGAATTTATCTCAACCTTGATGCATGGTTTGAAACATGTACTAAAAAGAGAGAGAGAGAGAAAAAGAGGGAGACAGACAGAGAGAGAGAGAGAGAGAGAGAGAGAGAGACAGAGAGAGAGAGAGAGAGAGGGAGAGAGAGAGGGAGAGAGAGAGGGAGAGAGAGAGAGACAGAGAGAGCGAGAGAGAGCGAGAGAGAGAGAGAGAGTGAGAGAGAGAGAGAGAGAGAGAGAGAGAGAGAGGGAGGGAGAGAGAGAGAGAGAGAGAGGTCACTCACTGACGCAGCTCTACGACAGTTGATGTTTCGGTCAAAAACAGCAGTGATCACCAGAGCACTGAGAAGACAGACAGGGAGGGACACAAACTGATGGACAGGTAAACATCCACTGATACACAGGCAGGGAATGTACAGTTGAAGTCGGAAGTTTACATACACTTAGGTTGGAGTCATTCAAACTCATTTTTCAACCACTCCACAATTTCTTGTTAACAAACTATAGTTTTGGCAAGTCGGTTAGGACATCTACTTTGTGCATGACAAGTAATTTTTCCAACAATTGTTTACAGACAGATTATTTCACGTATAATTCACTGTATCACAATTCCAGGGGGTCAGAAGTTTACATACACTAAGTTGACTGTGCCTTTAAACAGCTTGGAAAATTCCAGAAAATGATTTCATGGCTTTAGAAGCTTCTGATAGGCTAATTGACATAATTTGAGTCAATTGGAGGTGTACCTGTGGATGTATTTCAAGGCCTACCCTCAAACTCAGTGCCTCTTTGCTTGATATCATGGGAAAATCATAAGAAATCAGCCAAGACCTCAGAAAAAAAATTGTAGACCTCCACAAGTCTGGTTCATCCTTGGGAGCAATTTCCAAATGCCTGAAGGGACCTCGTTCATCTGTACAAACAATAGTATGCAAGTATAAACACCATGGGACCACGCAGCTGTCATACCGCTCAGGAAGGAGACGCGTTCTGTCTCCTAGAGATGAACGTACTTTGGTACAAAAATGCAAATCAATCCCAGAACAACAGCAAAGGACCTTGTGAAGATGCTGGAGGAAACAGGTACAAAAGTATCTATATCCACAGTAAATGAGTCCTACATCGACAACACCTGAAAGGCCGCTCAGCAAGGAAGAAGCCACTGCTCCAAAACCGCCATAAAAAAGCCAGACTACGGTTTGCAACACCACATGGGGACGAAGATCGTACTTTTTGGAGAAATGTCCTCTGGTCTGATGAAACAAAAATAAAACTGTTTGGCCATAATGACCATCGATATGTTTGGAGGAAAAAGGGGGCCTTTCAAGCAGAAGTACACCATCCCAACCGTGAAGCACGGGGGTGGAAGCATCATGCTGCAGGAGGGACTGGTGCACTTCACAAAATAGATGGCATCATGAGGAAGGAAAATTATGTGGATATATTGAAGCAACATCTCAAGACATCAGTCAGGAAGTTAAAGCTTGGTCGCAAATGGGTCTCCCAAATGGACAATGACCCCAAGCATACTTCCAAAGTTGTGGCAAAATGGCTTAAGGACAACAAAGTCAAGGTATTGGAGTGGCCATCACAAAGCCCTGACCTCAATCCTATAGAACATTTGTGGGCAGAACTGAAAAAGCATGTGCGAGCAAGGAGGCCTACAAACCTGACTTAGTTACACGAGCTCTGTCAGGAGGAATGGGCCAAAATTCACCCAACTTATTGTGGGAAGCTTGTGGAAGGCTACCCAAAACGTTTGATCCAAGTTAAACAATTTAAAGGCAATGCTACCAAATACTAATTGAGTGTATGTAAACTTCTGACCCACTGGGAATGTGATGAAAGAAATAAAAGCTGAAATAAATCATTCTCTCTACTATTATTCTGTCATTTCACATTCTTAAAATAAAGTGGTGATCCTAACTGACCTAAGACAGGGAATTTTTACTAGGATTAAATGTCAGGAACTGTAGTCACTGACTCTGGGGGACCCTCCTGTAGTCACTGACTCTGGGGGACCCTCCTGTAGTCACTGACTCTGGGGGACCCTCCTGTAGTCACTGACCCTGGGGGACCCTCCTGTAGTCACTGACCCTGGGGGACCCTCCTGTAGTCACTGACCCTGGGGGACCCTCCTGTAGTCACTGACCCTGGGGGACACTCCTGTAGTCACTGACCCTGGGAGACCCTCCTGTAGTCACTGACCCTGGGGGACCCTCCTGTAGTCACTGACCCTGGGGGACCCTCCTGTAGTCACTGACCCTGGGTGACCCTCCTGTAGTCACTGACCCTGGGTTCCCCTCCTGTAGTCACTGACTCTGGGTTCCCCTCCTGTAGTCACTGACTCTGGGTTCCCCTCCTGTAGTCACTGACTCTGGGTTCCCCTCCTGTAGTCACTGACTCTGGGTTCCCCTCCTGTAGTCACTGACTCTGGGTGCCCCTCCTGTAGTCACTGACTCTGGGTGCCCCTCCTGTAGTCACTGACTCTGGGACGCTCCTGTAGTCACTGACTCTGGGTTCCCCTCCTGTAGTCACTGACTCTGGGTTCCCCTCCTGTAGTCACTGACTCTGGGACGCTCCTGTAGTCACTGATAGTGGTCTTTGATCAAACCGTTGACATCTCATCTCTTCTCTCTCTCCTTACAAATCATTCTACTATTTCTTTCCTCCTTCACAATCTCTTTCTGTCCTCCCTCTAAGTGTTATAGGAAGGTGTAGGTGTGTGAACTAGGCTGCTGAGGATAAGCAGTCCCTCTGACAGCCAGCCAGCCAGGCAGCCAACCAGGCAGCCAGCCAGCCAGCCAGCCAGCCAGCCAGGCAGCCAGCCAGGTAGGGAGGGAGAAACTGCCCCAGGCTCTGTTTGCTCTCCCACTGTTCTCTCTGTCCCTGGACACTAACCTGACTAACTCTGTTCTCTCTGTCCCTGGACACTAACCCTAACCTGACTAAGTCTGTTCTCTCTGTCCCTGGACACTAACCCTAACCTGACTACCTCTGTTCTCTCTGTCCCTGGACACTAACCCTAACCTGACTACCTCTGTTCTCTCTGTCCCTGGACACTAACCTGACTAACTCTGTTCTCTCTGTCCCTGGACACTAACCCTAACCTGACTAACTCTGTTCTCTCTGTCCCTGGACACTAACCCTAACCTGACTAACTCTGTTCTCTCTGTCCCTGGACACTAACCCTAACCTGACTAACTCTGTTCTCTCTGTCCCTGGACACTAACCCTAACCTGACTAACTCTGTTCTCTCTGTCCCTGGACACTAACCCTAACCTGACTAACTCTGTTCTCTCTGTCCCTGGACACTAACCTGACTAACTCTGTTCTCTCTGTCCCTGGACACTAACCCTAACCTGACTAACTCTGTTCTCTCTGTCCCTGGACACTAACCTGACTAACTCTGTTCTCTCTGTCCCTGGACACTAACCCTAACCTGACTAACTCTGTTCTCTCTGTCCCTGGACACTAACCTGACTACCTCTGTTCTCTCTGTCCCTGGACACTAACCTGACTAACTCTGTTCTCTCTGTCCCTGGACACTAACCCTAACCTGACTACCTCTGTTCTCTCTGTCCCTGGACACTAACCCTAACCTGACTACCTCTGTTCTCTCTGTCCCTGGACACTAACCTGACTAATTCTGTTCTCTCTGTCCCTGGACACTAACCTGACTAACTCTGTTCTCTCTGTCCCTGGACACTAACCCTAACCTGACTAACTCTGTTCTCTCTGTCCCTGGACACTAACCCTAACCTGACTAACTCTGTTCTCTCTGTCCCTGGACACTAACCTGACTAACTCTGTTCTCTCTGTCCCTGGACACTAACCCTAACCTGACTAACTCTGTTCTCTCTGTCCCTGGACACTAACCTGACTAACTCTGTTCTCTCTGTCCCTGGACACTAACCTGACTAACTCTGTTCTCTCTGTCCCTGGACACTAACCTGACTAACTCTGTTCTCTCTGTCCCTGGACACTAACCTGACTAACTCTGTTCTCTCTGTCCCTGGACACTAACCTGACTAACTCTGTTCTCTCTGTCCCTGGACACTAACCCTAACCTGACTAACTCTGTTCTCTCTGTCCCTGGACACTAACCCTAACCTGACTACCTCTGTTCTCTCTGTCCCTGGACACTAACCTGACTAACTCTGTTCTCTCTGTCCCTGGACACTAACCCTAACCTGACTAACTCTGTTCTCTCTGTCCCTGGACACTAACCCTAACCTGACTAACTCTGTTCTCTCTGTCCCTGGACACTAACCCTAACCTGACTAACTCTGTTCTCTCTGTCCCTGGACACTAACCTGACTAACCACTCTGGTTTCAGTGAGCAACAGTCCACGGACTGGGGGGGGAAAAGAAAGAAAGAGATAGTTATCTGAGGAGGAGAGTTCCCCGAGGACATCCTGCATCTTATCCTGAGTGACAGTGTCTAATAGTGACCAAGCACACCGTCTGTGTGCGTGCGTGCACACCCCTGTGCGTGCGTGACAACAAACAGTTGTGTTGCATGCAAACGGCACACTAAAGGAATAAAAATGTAATGAGGCCTTGATGAAATCAGGAGCAGGACCGAGCATGCCTGAGCCCTGCTACCAAACAGCCACCGAAACCAACCGCGCCAGGCGAAACCTGGCAGGGCTGGCTGCAGGGTTGGGAATGAACAGGAGGCTGGTGTGTGTAGGGGGGGGCGTTCAAACTGACACTGCAGAGCTGGTCTGCACAGTCACAGGGGCCCACAGGCCCACACACGTCCACGGAGGGAGGCAGGGAGGGAAAGAGGGAGGGAGGGAGGGAGGGAGGGAGGGAGGGAGGGAGGGAGGGAGGGGAGGGAGGAGCAGGGCATCTAAATTAATGTGAACTTCTCTGCAGACACAGGTAGGACAGGTGTGGAGTCATGCTAAGAGCTACACCTGAGACCTGAACCTTCACACACACAGAGATACCTGACTGACACCTGAGACCTGAACCTTCACACACAGAGATACCTGACTGACACCTGAGACCTGCACACACACAGAGATACCTGACTGACACCTGAGACCTGCACACACACAGAGATACCTGACTGACACCTGAGACCTGAACCTTCACACACAGAGATACCTGACTGACACCTGAGACCTGCACACACACAGAGATACCTGACTGACACCTGAGACCTGCACACACACAGAGATACCTGACTGACACCTGAGACCTGAACCTTCACACACAGAGATACCTGACTGACACCTGAGACCTGCACACACACAGAGATACCTGACTGACACCTAATATAATAATAATAATATAATAATAATAATATGCCATTTAGCAGACGCTTTTATCCAAAGCGACTTACAGTCATGCGTGCATACATTTTTGTGTATGGGTGGTCCCGGGGATCGAACCCACTACCTTGGCGTTACAAGCGCCGTGCTCTACCAGCTGAGCTACAGAGGACCACGGCACCTGAGACCTGCACACACACAGAGATACCTGACTGACACCTGAGACCTGAACCTTCACACACAGAGATACCTGACTGACACCTGATACCTGAACCTTCACACACAGAGATACCTGACTGACACCTGAGACCTGAACCCACACAGAGATACCTGACTGACACCTGAGACCTGAACCCACACAGAGATACCTGACTGACACCTGAGACCTGAACCCACACAGAGATACCTGACTGACACCTGAGACCTGAACCCACACAGAGATACCTGACTGACACCTGAGACCTGAACCCACACAGAGATACCTGACTGACACCTGAACCTTCACACACAGAGATACCTGACTGACACCTGAGACCTGAACCTGCACACACACAGAGATACCTGACTGACACCTGATACCTGAACCTGCACACACACAGAGATACCTGACTGACACCTGAGACCTGAACCTTCACACACAGAGATACCTGACAGACACCTGAGACCTGCACACACACAGAGATACCTGACTGACACCTGAGACCTGAACCTTCACAGACAGAGATACCTGACTGACACCTGAGACCTGAACCTTCACACAGAGATACCTGACAGACACCTGAGACCTGCACACACACAGAGATACCTGACTGACACCTGAGACCTGAACCTTCACACACAGAGATACCTGACAGACACCTGATACCTGAACCTGCACACACACAGAGATACCTGACTGACACCTGAGACCTGAACCCACACAGAGATACCTGACTGACACCTGAACCTTCACACACATAGATACCTGACTGACAACCAAGGCCCTCCACTCATCACTTCCTCCTCTCCTCTTCTCTCATCACTCTCTCCTCAGCATGGCAAGGAACACCCACTCATCCACAGTAACATTAACACAAGACCTTCAGTCAACTTTAAACCTTTCAGGGACAAAGGAGCGTCTGCCTGCCTGTCTGCCTGCCAGTGAAATACAATACGCCCGGACACCGCTCCAAACCAAACGAGTTAGACACGTAGTATGGCTTAGCAGCCAGAGAGAGATGGTTTCATCATGCTGAGGTGTGGATGAGGAGCAGGCAGAGACAGAGGCTTGTGGTAATGACCACAGTACATAAGATACTGCTGTTACTGGGAACTATGATTACGACCACAGTACATAAGATACTGTTGTTACTGGGAACTATGATAACGACCACAGTACGTAAGATACTGTTGTTACTGGGAACTATGATAACGACCACAGTACATAAGATACTGTTGTTACTGGGAACTATGATAACGACCACAGTACATAAGATACTGTTGTTACTGGGAACTATGATAACGACCACAGTACATAAGATACTGTTGTTACTGGGAACTATGATAACGACCACAGTACATAAGATAATGTTGTTACTGGGAACTATGATAACGACCACAGTACATACGATACTGTTGTTACTGGGAACTATGATAACGACCACAGTACGTAAGATACTGTTGTTACTGGGAACTATGATAACGACCACAGTACATAAGATACTGTTGTTACTGGGAACTATGATAACGACCACAGTACATAAGATACTGTTGTTACTGGGAACTATGATAACGACCACAGTACATAAGATACTGTTGTTACTGGGAACTATGATAACGACCACAGTACATAAGATACTGTTGTTACTGGGAACTGTGATAACGACCACAGTACATAAGATACTGTTGTTACTGGGAACTATGATAACGACCACAGTATATAAGATACTGTTGTTACTGGGAACTATGATAACGACCACATTACATACGACACTGTTGTTACTGGGAACTATGATAACGACCACAGTACACATGTTTATTATATTTGAAACATTCTGTCATCTAAAAGCCCATGTTTAACCTTCTCTACTAGGCCAGAATCCTACCTTGAGATGTGCAAGTTTAAACACAAATCTTCAATTGACATCAATTCATGAACTGAATTTCAATTCACTATCTGAATTGAGCGAATGAAAAAAGGAAATTGACCCTGAATCGGGGTCAGAGAGACAGAGGAGGACGATGAAGAAGTAGAGAAGTGTTACCAGGCGATCTGCGTGACGAAGGGCTTTAGCTCGGTGGGCTCGTAGGCCCTGGCAAACGCCCAGCAGACGTAGCAGGCTGCGTCCCGTACGTTAGAACCAACGCTACACGCTCCTCTCTTTTCATCATAGACCAGGGCCTTCAGGATCAGAGGCACCACTGGAGGGAGAGAGAGAGACAGGTTAGACAGAGAGAGAGAGAGAGCGAGAGAGAGAGAGAGAGAGAGAGAGAGGTTAGACAGAGGGAGAGATGAGAGAGAGAGAGAGAGAGAGAGAGAGACAGAGAGCGAGAGAGAGAGAGCGAGAGAAAGAGAGAGAGAGAGAGAGAGGTTAGACAGAGGGAGAGATGAGCGAGAGAGAGAGAGAGAGAGAGAGAGAGAGAGAGAGAGAGAAAGAGAGAGAGAGAGAGAGAGAGAGAGAGAGAGAGAGAGAGAGAGAGAGAGAGAGAGAGAGAGAGAGAGAGAGAGAGAGAGAGAGAGAGAGAGCGAGAGAGAGAGAGTGAGAGCGAGAGAGACAATGCTAACATTTATAAAGAGTTCAGAAGTAGTGTACAGGCAGTTCATTACAACTTAATATGTAGGTCATTAATAAAGTGATATAGTTGTATTTGTTGTGTTCGCTATGTACAGTGCCTTCGGAAAGTATTCAGACCCCTTGACTTTTTCCACATTTTGTTACGTTACAGCCTTATTCTAAAATGGATTTTTTCAATCTACCCGATAACGACAAAGCAAAAACTTTTAGCAAACGTATAAAAAAAAAAGAACTGAAATATAACATTTACATAAGTATTCAGACCCTTTACTCAGTACTTTGTTGAAGCACCTTTGGCAGCGATTACAGCCTCAAGTCTTCTTGGGTATGAAGCTACAAGCCTGGCACACCTGTATTTGGGGAGTTTGTCCCATTCTTCTCTGCAGATCCTCTCAAGCTCTGTCAGGTTGGATGGGGAGCGTCACTGCACAGCTATTTTCAGGTCTCTCCAGAGATGCTCGATCGGGTTCAAGTCCGGGCTCTGGCTGGGCCACTCAAGGACATTCAGAGACTTGTCCCGAACCCACCCCTGCGTTGTCTTGGCTGTGTGCTTAGGGTTGTTGTCCTGTTGGAAGCTGAACCTTCGCCCCTGTCTGAGGTCCTGAGCGCTCTGGAGCAGGTTTTCATCCAGGATCTCTCTGTACTTTACTCCGTTCATCTTTCCCTCAATCCTGACTAATCTCCTAGTCCCTTTCGCTGAAAAACGTTGGAGCTCTATCAGAGTGACCATCGGGTTCTTGGTCACCTCCCTGACCAAGGCCCTTCTCCCCCGATTGCTCAGTTTGGCCGGATGGCCAGCTCTAGGAAGAGTCTTGGTGGTTCCAAACTTCTTCCATTTAAGAATGATGGAGGTCACTGTGTTCTTGGGGACATTCAATGCTGCAGACATTTTTTGGTACCCTTCCCCAGATCTGTTTCTCAACACAATCCTGTCTCGGAACTCTACAGACAATTCCTTCGACCTCATGGCTTGGTTTTTGCTCTGACATGCACTGTCAACTGTGGGATCTTATATAGACAGGGGTGTACCTTTCCAAATCATGTCCAATCAATTGAATTTACTACAGGTGGACTCCAATCAAGTAGTAGAAACATCTCAAGGATGATCAATGGAAACAGGATGATAATAAGGTATTTCTGTTTTATATTTTTAATAAATTTGCAAAATATTCTAAAAACCTGTTTTTGCTTACGGCGTATTGTGTATAGATTGATGAGGGAAAATGTTAATTTAATCCATTTTAGAATAAGGCTGTAACGTAACAAAATGTGGAAAAAGTCAAGGGGTCTGAATACTTTCTGAATGCACTGTAGGCCTATAAAGAATTTAGCTAGTCTCGTTCTTTCTACAGCAGTATTCTCTCTAGAACGTTCCTTCAGTTTCCCAGTTGCAGCCTGCCTTTGCTATATGCCTGTGCACGAAATCAACAAAAGGTAGGTAGGCATAAAGTTTCAAATATATACTATAGTTACTGGCTGCTAAACTTATCAACACTAAATAGACACTTTTTAACTATGTCAATTCCAGACGTAACACAAGGTCGATTTATCCACTCACTAGCAGCTTCGAGTAGACACGACAAATATAGACATGCTTTCTAATTTGAAGCACACGACGCCGTCGACAGCGTTGACGCTCGCAGCCCGTCATTTCGCTACCGTGCATTTCTAATTCCAGCGTGTTCACGCGCGTTAAAAAAAAAACAACAACACTTTTGTTTGATTTGGGTTGACACTGAACATTATAAAGGCACAGGTAGAGCCAAACACCAGTGCCACTCCCAACAACACCCTTATTTGCCTGGATGCAAATGACCTTTTCATTATTGCCAATGTCTAACAACATCCTCGGAATGTTGTGGGAACTTCTGTTAAAACACTTCTCTCATGATTGCGTATTTAAGAGAAGTATATCTAAGCTTTGCTCTGTTGTGTTTCCCATGAAGAAGAGAGAGAGAGAGAGAGAGAGAGAGAGAGAGAGAGAGAGAGAGAGAGAGAGAGAGAGAGAGAGAGAGAGAGAGAGAGATGTTTTCTCCCATCATATAAATGGTGGCTCAGGGCCTGACTAATATTCAGCTAGGATGGATGTTGCCTGAGGGCCCGACTGTTGCAGTTGGAGGCCACGCCCACTCAGGGCCCTACTGTTACTGTTAGGATAAAGTAGGCTCTGCCCCCTAGGTAGCTAGTCCAAGGTAACAGGACAGGCAAGATCTCACAGACAGGAAGTCAGATCACCACTCACCACAGACCAAGCAGCAGAGAGCACACACACATTTGGGACTCGGGACACTACTGGAGAGATTTTTACAGAACTACTGGCTGGTCCTCACAAACAGAGCAGGTAAGACTACTTTCTCACTACCTAACTACGACGGGTTTAACCGGCCAAGGGAAACGGCAGTTGGTGAATGTGATCGGGCTCTTCAGATCACGACAAGCAGTTTTTTATTCCACATATCCAGCTTGAACGGTACCTTGTAACCTGCCTGTGGTTCAGTGTGTGCGGGTGTACATGTGAAGCTGAATCTACAGGTGTATTTGGGGTGAGGTGAGACTGTGCACCTGTTATGCCACCTGTTACCTGTCTTCTAATAACCTACTGCCTGCATGGTACTGACGGACGGACCCACAAACACGCCTGGCAATTAGCTCAACAGTCAACACTGGCTTGTTATGTCTGAGACAGAGGAAGTGGACTATAGGACGTGGAAATGATTAAAACATGTTGATGGTTTAGATTAACCAGATGTTCACTAAGAAAGAACACCTGGTAAGATATGGATGAGGGGGGGGGTTGAGTTGGGAAAGTTGGAAAACTATAAGAAAATGGAGTTGTTTCTGTGAGGGGCTTTGTATCTGGTAGAATATGAGTGTTGGCCATGTTCCAGATAATGAAAGCAAGATATTACAACTAAAAAGGTTTTCCAACCGATTTCTCTTCTTGAGAAGGGAGTGGCGTTCCGTTCTGCACCACACCTTCGCAGGAACCTGAGAGACGACTTCTTGCGACAGTGTGTGACGGAACAGTTCAGTCTCTTTAGGCGGAGCCCTGAACCGTGTGTGTGTGTGTGTGTGTCCTAAACCTGAAGACATGGCCTTAGGTGACAGCTCTTTCTCAAAGGAAAAAATCGGAATTGTTATTAATCCGTTAAACTGAGATGGTTCTCATTTGAATACCAGTTTCAATTTAGATGTGCATTAAAATGCCCTTTATTCTGGTGCATCTTAGTCAGTTTACTATGTGCAAACACACACACACACACACACACACACACACACACACACACACACACACAGTTTTCCCTGTACGTAAGCCCCTGACTCCTGAGTAACAGTCTCTCCAGGAAGACCATGCTGTCAGAAGGCCAGTCATACTCTCGCTACAAGGTTGATCTGGTGTGATGAGCTCCTCAGATAGCCTAGCTGCCTACCGTAATAGAGCTATGCCTACAGCCCCGTATCGGCTGCATCCTGCTGCACTGCAGGTGTAGTCATGGGAAACAGGTGCCTTTCGGTTCCCACGCCTTCAGGCAGGCAGCGGAGAGTTTAGTGAGAGTGAGAGGAGCATGTCGCTACACGCCCTCCAGGTCTGCTAAGCTTGGTGAGGTCTATGATGCAGGTCTGCTAGGCTGGGTGAGGTCTATGATTTTTTCTAGACTTAACCAGCCACCCACGACAGTGACGGGTCTATGTAGAGAGACTTAACCAGCCACCCATGACAGTGATAGGTCTATGTAGAGAGACGTAACCAGCCACCCACGACAGTGATGGGTCTATGGAAATAACATATAGGTGGTTTGCATACTGTGAAAGTTGGACAGTTGTTCCTTGTTCCAAACATAACATACAGAGCAACGGTTAGTGAAATAGGTTAACCTGAGTGCCTCTATACACACACAGGCATACCCTCACTACTATCTGTCCATCTGTCACAAGTTTGACTCAATTAATACTCCTACATTTCATACTAGGATGCTTGGCTTGATCCGTTTTGGACAGATCCAGGTGTGGATGTATATTTGTGGACTAGACTATATGTATCACGACTTTAGGGAGGCATCTTGTTTCTTTGGCCTGAGCAGATAAAGGACACAGCCAGAGGAGAGGAGAAGTCAGTGTAAACTAGCCTAACTACCCTCCTCCTCTCCTCTCCTCTCCTCTCCTCTCCTCTCCTCTCCTCTCTCTCCTCTCCTCTCCTCCCTCTCCTCTCCTCTCCTCTCCTCTCCCCTCCTCCCCTCCCCCTCCCCCCCCTCCCCCCCTCTCCCCCCCTCCCCTCCCCTCTCCTCCCTCCTCTCCCCCTCCCCTCCCCCCTCCTCCCCCTCCTCTCTCCCTCCCCTCTCCTCTCCTCTCCCTCCCCCCCCCTCTCCTCCCTCCTCTCCCTCTCCCCCCTCCCCCTCCCTCCCCCTCTCCTCCTCTCCTCCCTCCTCCTCCTCTCCTCTAGTTGAACCAGTTAAACTAGACTATTAGCTATGTTAATCCTACTTAGTAAACGCTGTGAGAATGTGGTGTTAACAAACTTCAACAAAAGGATAATTAACAAAAGGTCCTAAAATACTAATATACCCTGACATTTCCTTAAAGATCATTAATGATGTAAAGAAACCAAAGCGTTAAAACACATTTCATTGTACACATAATGACATGATGTAAAGAAAGCATTATAAATGCATGTCAACGTACAGCACAACTAATCCATCAATCTGTTATCTCCTCCTCTTGTCTTTCCAGTGAAACTGCACACACACCAGATCCAAAATGCTCACCGTTCAGGAGCGCAAGCCCAAGAGGCCTCACTACATCCCACGGCCCCCAGGCAAGCCCTACAAGTACCAGTGTTTCCAGTGCCCCTTCACCTGCAACGAGAAGTCTCACCTCTTCAACCACATGAAGTACAACCTGTGTAAGAACTCCATATCACTGGTGTCTCAGAAAGGGGGTCACACAGGGAGGCAGACCAAGACCCCTGGCCCTGCCAAGGACAAACTGTCATCTTTAACCCTGAAAGAGAACTCAGGCCCACTTCCTGTGAAGCGGGTCATGACCCCTGAGGGTCACAGAGGAGGAGTGGAGAACAGGAGAGAAGAGAAGGAGGAGAAAGAGGAGAGAGAGGAGGAGTGTGGGAGTCCAGTCAGAAAGGACATTCAGAGTGTGATCAAATCAGACACAAGGGAACTCAAAGAGGCCAAGACTTTGCCACGCCCGTCAGCCTTCTCCCAAGTCACACCCAATCGGGAGAACCCAGAGGGCGGGCTAATGTCGCCCAACAACCAATCAGAGGAACCGTCTCTGACTCCGCCCATGCCATCATTCCATAACCCCACCTTCCCCTGGGGCCCAATGGCCGCAGCCTCCATGCCGCTGAAGCCCCTCCCACCGCACATAATAACCGAGTACCCTCCCTACCCATTTCCCGATCACCACCCGGCCCTCCACCCCCTCTACCAGCCCTACTTCATCCCAGGGACACATCACCTTTCTGGGCCAAACTCCCAGACCTACCGGCCTACCTTCCTGGAGACCCCACAAAGACCTGTGATACCCCTGAACCCGGACCACTCCCACCCCTCTGACATCCCACCGTACCCCTACAGATACGGTCTCCACCTGCCCTATGGCCTGTACTGCCCCCCAGACCACCACCCCCACCACCCTATCCCAGGCTCCAGGTACCTTCCTCTGGATGTGTACGGCCCAGGACCAGGCCCCGGCCTGGGACCTAGGGACTATGACTTCTACCTCCACCCTAGGCTCCATGGTGAACCTCACAGTAGACCCACTGAGGAAGGGAACAGCCAGGGGGAGCAGAGCGGAGACAAGCCCATCAGACTAAGCCCCATGGAGGGGTGTTCTGCCTTGGGCTCCCCTGACAGACCCAGCCCTCCACACCCCTTCACCCAGAGAGACACTACTGAGGGTTCCGGATACACTGTCCTGGGGGAACCACAGCCTGTCAACCAATCAGGAGGACCAGAGCCAGCCTCTCAACCAATCAGAGTAGACGCGAGCAAAGAGGACGCACCACAGCGCTTGTTGATGCAAGTGGGGACGACGCACATGGAAAGAGGGTAAGCGATGATACAACATGCACAAGCATTCTCCTCACACACTGGTTCATTGTTCATTCAAATTCAAAGCTCTTTACCAGCCAAAACACCTAAAGCTCTAAATAGTCAATTCAACTGTATCATTGGATGTCTAAATCGTATCTGTCTAAGCATATTCCATGTCTTCCTTCCTCATTCAGGTCGGCAGCCGACAGCGCAGAGCCCTCCACCTCTGACGAAAGCAACGACTCCTCATCTGAACGAGATGAGGATGATGAGGCTGAAGATACTGAGGAAGATCTGATCCCCCTGAACCTCTCCAAAAAGGACCAGGAGTCTGACCTCCTCACCAGCAGGAGGAGCTGTCCTGAAACACGGCACACGGAGGAGGACCTGCCATTAAACCTCAGCCTTAGGGCCACACCAGGCAGACCAGATCACTGCTCCAAAATGGCCACCTCAGGAGGTTTTCAACAGGGCTCCAGTCCAGATCACTGCTCCAAAATGGCCGCCTTAATCGCAGTGGGTCTCAGTCAACAGGGCTCCAGCCCAGCTCCCACCCAAACAGACAAGGAGCCCAGTGACCAACAGAGACAGACTGCTGCCCTGGCTCTCTGCCAGCTGGCTAGCTCCTCCTCCTCCTCCTCCTCCTCCTCCTCCAGCCTCCGCTCTACTGCAGCAGACAGCCTGTCAGTACGTCCAACACCAACAGACTCTGGCAGCCATAGCTGCCCCTGTCCCCCAACAACCACAGCCCTCACCAGGGAGGTGAAACACACAACTTCAGGCCTCTCTAAGAAGGTCAAACAGGTACACACAGCCGAGGGCCAGGCTGAACAGTCTAGTGCCAAGGCTAGGGGGGTGAAGAGAGCTGCCAGGGGAGAGAGCCAGCTACCAGCCAGGAAAAACACCAAGCTTACAGCACCTCAGAAACAGAGACCGACTAAGAAGGCCAGGGTGGTGATGGAGACAGGAGAAGGGAGAGCACTGAGGAGGAGACCTCTCTGCTGCTGAACACTAAAGTGCCAGTTGAACCAATCCCCATTCACCTGGCACAGGCAGTCAACAGTGGCCCCCCAGTCTAGGACCAGGACGTAAAGGAGCTGTACAGTTGAACCTCTATGGACTCGTGTTTTAAACCAACATCTTGTGATGGTGTCTGTCGTAGGCTATAGGGACTGGGGAAACCCTGTCAAAAACCTTCTCACCTGCACTGACTTGGCCCAGGGTAGCCTTTTTATATCAACGTTAACCCTTTGCATTTGATCACAGAACGCTGTATATAACAAGGGTGGAACTATTTAAGTGACTATAATATGTTGTATACTACAGGGTGCATGGTGATGGGATAAGGTGTATATATGTAATACTGTCCTAAAAAAAAAGCTTTACTAAAATAAAATCTGTCCATATTTATCCATGGGTTGTTGTTCTGTCTGGCTGTTGTGACTGAGGGTCTATGGAGAAGGGAAGTGCAGTCTAGGGGTTGCTTTGCTGGTACAGAGGACATGTGTAGTAGTAGTTGATATACAAGAAGCTCCCGCACACTGCTCTAGCAAAGTATGTGCAGGGTTGTTGTTACGTACCGTCCGGGAGACGAGCGGGCACCAGCAGGCCTCTTCTCCCCAGCTCTGCCAGGGCCAAGCAGCCTCCATGCCACGCGTTGTCTGTCTCCTGGAAACTACAACAGAAACACACAAAGGATAACATTAGAGCTCCGCAAAACTGACCTGAGCTCCGCAAAACTGACCTGAGCTCCGCAAAACTGACCTTAAAGGTCATGAACAGTCAAAATCATGTTTTTCATGAAATTGGACGATATTTGGATGAAACCAGATCAAAATGTGATGACCAAAGTATGAAAAATGACTGTTGCTTCTACATTGATCAAGTTTTATCATAAAGTTACTGGTCCCCTCCCCCATGTCAAACACTTGGATTCTGGAGGTGGGATTATTAAGGCGATATCATCCCAACTCTCATTTTAATACACCAATGGTAACATGATATTCTCTTACCTAAATTAAATAAGTAGCGCCTTGTAACCAACATCAGAGAAGGCGTGTTTGCAGAGGGGCGTGGTTTATATAGCTAGATAGCTACTCTGCTGGTGCCAAGATGTGACTGTAGGGTGTCAGCAAATATAATTAAAAGGAAAGGTCGTTCAAAACTCTGATGCAGTTGTCATTTCAACACATCCGTCAGTGTTGCTGTGAACCGCATCACAAGAGACATGCCAAAACGAGAAATGTAGATATTTTTTTGTTACATCAGTAGCTAGCTTTCCATCAATTGGCAACAGATTTTCATGTGAATATTCTAGAATCCGCATAAAGAAAATATGTGCATTTTCCCACCAGTGGTATGTTTCCACCAAAAGGTCCTGTTGCGGATAGAAATCAGTGCGTAATGACATAGTGCACACAAAATGTACTTTTTCGCTTACGTTTTCATGTACCGAATAAAAATCAAAAAAAAGTTCATTGTGTTTACATCGCATTTTCAACTCTACCGATAGTTTTGTCTGGTCTTGGCACCTGCGCTCTGGCCAACAGCAAACACAGTGCAGGTAGGTTGGATAAGAGCGAGGAGATGTTTATTTGTCAAACAGCAGCCAAGCATCGATCATCACGTCACCAGAATAAGACCCTCCATATTTATTGGAAAGGAGCATTAAGCTCATCACCTTGTGAAGTTTATCATAACTTATTTCATCTGTAGCCTAATAAACTGCATGCTTTCCCGAGTGGTAGTGGGAGGACCACACACCATATCATATCATTGCGTGACTCCAAATTTACTTCGATATGATGGTTATTTTATCAATATTTGCGCATAAAGGCATTTCCACCGCCATTTCCTGCATAATTAATTTTACAGACAAAAAAAGAACCCACCATGTCGAACGAAGAAATTATCTGTCGCCGTTTAATAAAATGTCACCTAAACCTTTCGGTTTCCATCACAGCTGTCGTGATTTTCTTTTTGCTTGAGATGATTTTACTACAACACTGCATCCAAGTTTCTTGACATAGGCGTTTCAAACACCTGTCAGTCAAGGCAAGCTCATGAATATAAAGCTCCCCGCCCACTCAAAAGGCTATTTTACATGTGAATCAGAACGACTATTTCGGAGCTTTAATACCTTAACATATCTCTGTAAATTGTCTGATAGGATGTTCTCCCCAGTGGCACAGACAAACAGCATAACATAACACAGATGGAATGCAAAGCTGTAAATGCAGCAGTTGTTACCTGAAACACTCCAACACTGATCCAACCACATCGCCAGCCAGCTCCTTGGGGAGTCTCCCCGTCACCCTCCCAATACTGAGAAGACATGTTGGATCTTACCTTAGGTTTGTCTAAACAGGTGCCACATGAATAAGAGTAATTTATTATGTACTTCATCAACATGAGGGAGTGTTTCTGCCTATAGGCAGTTTTCTGGCTTTTAGGCGTTTTGTCTGTTCAGGTGCCACCCACATAAGAGTAATTTATTACGTACATCATCAACATGACAGACATTACTCAGTGCTCCTGCCTATAGGCATCATTCTACCTTCTGAAAGACCGACTATTAGTGTTTATCACTGTTAATAAAATGTGACAACGAGGTTCTACCCCTTAGCTGCAGACCAGCGGACGATGGTCTCCTTGTCTTTCAGCCCACCCAACAGCTGCTCTGTGAAATAAAAAAGACAGAGAGAGAGTCACTACCTGAATAGCTGTGACTGAACAGCATAACAGACCTGACGTGGGTCAAGTTCAGTAGGGCACACCCTAACAAAATGTTTTGCAACAGAACATGTCAATCTGTGTTGTTATTGGTCAAGCAGTTCAGGATGTTGCACTCCCTACTGAACATAAGATCATTAAAACCAATTAGACACAGAGACACAGAGAGAGAGACACAGAGAGAGAGAGAGAGAGAGAGAGAGAGAGAGAGAGAGAGAGAGAGAGAGAGAGAGAGAGAGAGAGAGAGAGAGAGAGAGAGAGAGAGAGAGAGAGAGAGAGAGAGAGAGAGAGAGAGAGAGAGAGAGAGAGAGAGAGAGAGAGAGAGAAAGAGAGAGTAATGCTGACTGACCGATGACGTTCTCCACCTCCTCAGGGATATCATAGTCCTCCTCCTGGCTCTGGGTCTCCATGTCTGGGCTAACAGCCTCTACAGTGGAGCCAGACTGGGACTGGGACAGGTTGGCTGCCAGGGAGCGACTACCTCTCTGGTACCTGAATGAGAAGCAAACACACAAAGTCTCCACACAGTGTTTCCTTTAGGAAATGTTCTACGGCAAAGGCTCCCAAATGAACATTTAGGGAGTGTGTGTGTCTCCTCCACTGCTTGAGGAAGGTGAGACACAGTCTCTGCATCAGCTTGACCCCTACCTCAGTGTGTGTGTGTGTGTGTGTGTGTGTGTGTGTGTGTGTGTGCGTCTCACCTCCACTTGGCCAGTCGCGGCTTGAGGAAGGTGAGACCCAGTCTCTGTATCAGCTTGACCCCCAGCTTCCTCAGCATAGCCTGGCTGCTCTCTGCCACATGACGCTGGTCCAGACACTGCAGCACCACCGGAGCTGGGGAACACACACACACACAGACACACAGACACACACAGACACACAGACACACAGACACACAGACATTAGTATCATGGTAACACTACACTGGTCCAGACACTGCAGCACCACCTGAGCTGGGGAACACACACACACACACACACAGACACACACACACACAGACACACACACACACACACACACAGACACACAGACACACAGACATTAGTATCATGGTAACACTACACTGGTCCAGACACTGCAGCATCACAGGTTAAGCCGGACATTCGATTTAGCTGTCCCAGACAAGTTCTTGAGATGGGAGACAAAGTCCTCATGCCGTTGCCTACTCGGGGCGTGTGGCCGTCACCGACGCTCGTTTAATGTGAGCGGGTCAGAGATGCAATCTGAGGGCTACCCATCTCGTCTTTGAGCCATCACAATATTTTTTTATAAAATCTCAAATGCTCTTGTAGTGTGAGATGTGCAACGACAACTTTTGAGAACGGTGATCAGCAATAGCCAATGAGAGCTGGCCAGAAAAGAAGCCAGTGAGATGACGACGTTGTTTCGCATGACCCAGAATGTGTAGACTCTGGAGCAGGAGCCATGACTACTATTAGCATGTGTTTGTACCTGCCTTTAAACCAAACCGTCAAATCGTTGCAGCTCTGAAGTTTACAAGCAATGTTATTCAATTCAAAAATGTTATTGGCTAGATATTTCAACTCTGTAGTTCAAGTGTGAATGTCTGACTGAAAACATTTATGAGGCTGCTTTGAGCCAGAGCTCCTTGTAGCTACGTTAACAATCACATCATTGTTATGGCGAGACAGCGTGGTATGGAGAATCCTCACGACCAAGTGACTCCCCGTCTGTGTCACATGGTTTAATGTGCTCACCACTACGTTGGCAAGACAAAACACTACAGGAAAGACGGTGGTTTAATGTGCTCACCACTACGTTGGCAAGACAAAACACTACAGGATAGACGGTGGTTTAATGTGCTCACCAATAAGTTGGCAAGACAAAACCCTACAGGAAAGACGGTGGTTTAATGTGCTCACCACTACGTTGGCAAGACAAAACACTACAGGAAAGACGGTGGTTTAATGTGCTCACCACTACGTTGGCAAGACAAAACACTACAGGAAAGACGGTGGTTTAATGTGCTCACCACTACGTTGGCAAGACAAAACCCTACAGGAAAGACGGTGGTTTAATGTGCTCACCACTACGTTGGCAAGACAAAACACTACAGGAAAGACGGTGGTTTAATGTGAGAGGCTCAGCGATTCAGACAGTGGTGAAGTGTACACCCAGCATTAGTATCTCACATCATCACCTACAGCCAGTATCACGACATGGTCACGTCAGTCAACATCAGAAGATCACCTACATTCAAGTTATTTAGCAGATGCTCTTATCCAGAATGGAGGGACAACAGGTACATTCAATTACAGGAGGTAAGACAACTTCTTATCACAATCTAAAGTCAAATTGCTGATCAAAAAGCAACTATTGAAGGACATTCTTACCATACTGGAGAAAGTCATCTCTCTTGCCATGCTTGAATAGCTGGGCCTAGAAGACAGGAGAGAGAGAGGTGAGACAGGAGAGAGAAAAGTGAGACAGGAGAGAGAGGAGAGAGGAGAGTCAGGAGAGAGAGGAGAGACAGGAGAGAGAGGTGAGACAGGAGAGAGAGGAGAGAGGAGAGTCAGGAGAGAGAGGTGAGACAGGAGAGAGAGGAGAGTCAGGAGAGAGAGGAGAGAGGAGAGTCAGGAGAGACAGGAGAGAGGAGAGTCAGGAGAGAGGAGAGTCAGGAGAGACAGGAGAGAGGAGAGACAGGAGAGAGGAGAGTCAGGAGAGAGAGGAGAGACAGGAGAGAGAAAAGTGAGACAGGAGAGAGAGGAGAGACAGGAGAGAGAGGAGAGACAGGAGAGAGAGGCGAGACAGGAGAGAGAGGAGAGACAGGAGAGAGAGAGGAGAGACAGGAGACAGGAGAGAGAGGAGAGACAGAAGAGAGATGAAAGACAGGAGAGACAGGAGAGAGAGGAGAGAGAGGAGAGACAGGAGAGAGAGGAGAGACAGGAGAGAGAGGAGAGTGAGGAGAGTGAGGAGAGACAGGAGAGAGGAGAGACAGGAGAGAGAAAAGTGAGACAGGAGAGAGAGGAGAGAGGAGAGAGATGAGAGACAGGAGAGACAGGAGATACAGGAGAGAGGAGAGACAGGCGAGACAGGAGAGAGGAGAGACAGGCGAGAGAGGAGAGACAGGAGAGAGAGGAGAGACAGGAGAGAGAGAGGAGAGACAGGAGAGACAGGAGAGAGAGGAGAGAGAGGCGAGACAGGAGAGAGGAGAGACAGGCGAGAGAGGAGAGACAGGAGAGAGAGGAGAGAGAGGAGAGACAGGAGAGAGGAGAGACAGGAGAGACAGGAGAGAGAGGAGAGACAGGAGAGAGAGGAGAGACAGGAGAGACAGGAGAGAGAGGAGAGACAGGAGAGAGGAGAGACAGGAGAGAGAGGAGAGACAGGAGAGAGAGGCGAGACAGGAGAGAGAGGAGAGACAGGAGAGAGGAGAGACAGGAGAGAGAGGAGAGACAGGAGAGAGGAGAGAGAGGAGAGACAGAAGAGAGATGAAAGACAGGAGAGACAGGAGAGAGAGGAGAGAGAGGAGAGACAGGAGAGAGAGGAGAGACAGGAGAGAGAGGAGAGTGAGGAGAGTGAGGAGAGACAGGAGAGACAGGAGAGAGAAAAGTGAGACAGGAGAGAGAGGAGAGAGGAGAGAGATGAGAGACAGGAGAGACAGGAGATACAGGAGAGAGGAGAGACAGGCGAGACAGGAGAGAGGAAAGACAGGCGAGAGAGGAGAGACAGGAGAGAGAGGAGAGACAGGAGAGAGGAGAGAGAGGAGAGACAGGAGAGACAGGAGAGAGAGGAGAGAGAGGCGAGACAGGAGAGAGGAGAGACAGGCGAGAGAGGAGAGACAGGAGAGAGAGGAGAGAGAGGAGAGACAGGAGAGACAGGAGAGAGGAGAGAGAGGAGAGACAGGAGAGAGAGGAGAGATAGGAGAGACAGGAGAGAGAGGAGAGACAGGAGAGAGGAGAGACAGGAGAGACAGGAGAGAGAGGAGAGACAGGAGAGAGAGGAGAGACAGGAGAGAGGAGAGAGAGGAGAGACAGGAGAGAGGAGAGACAGGAGAGAGAAAAGTGAGACAGGAGAGAGAGGAGAGAGGAGAGAGATGAGAGACAGGAGAGACAGGAGATACAGGAGAGAGGAGAGACAGGCGAGACAGGAGAGAGGAAAGACAGGCGAGAGAGGAGAGACAGGAGAGAGAGGAGAGACAGGAGAGAGGAGAGAGAGGAGAGACAGGAGAGACAGGAGAGAGAGGAGAGAGAGGCGAGACAGGAGAGAGGAGAGACAGGCGAGAGAGGAGAGACAGGAGAGAGAGGAGAGAGAGGAGAGACAGGAGAGAGGAGAGACAGGAGAGAGAGGAGAGATAGGAGAGACAGGAGAGAGAGGAGAGACAGGAGAGAGGAGAGACAGGAGAGAGAGGAGAGACAGGAGAGAGAGGCGAGACAGGAGAGAGAGGAGAGACAGGAGAGAGGAGAGACAGGAGAGAGAGGAGAGAGAGGAGAGACAGGAGAGACAGGAGAGAGGAGAGACAGGAGAGAGATGAGAGACAGGAGAGAGGAGAGACAGGAGAGAGAGGAGAGACAGGAGAGAGAGGCGAGACAGGAGAGAGATGAGAGACAGGAGAGAGAGATGAGAGAAAGGAGAGACAGGAGAGAGGACAGAGAGGAGAGAGGGAGGAGAGACAGGGCAACAACATCAATATTGTGGAGGATATCAAAATAATACATTTTCCTTTAAAGTTGTGAAATTCCAACACCTGTTTTGTTCATAATGTTGTGCCTCCTGCCCTTTTAAGGGTTCGATCAACATGTTGTTTGGGGTTAAAGCACCACAAACCTCTACCTTCTCCATGTCTTTACATTGTAGCAGCAAGGACTTACATTGGCATTGAAAGTAACCAATAAAAGGTTCATCTTAACCACTCTTCTAATAACACTCTCTGTCTCTTTCTCCATTTCTCAGTGGCTCTTTTGAAGTTTTGCTGCATGGCGAAATTCAAAATGCAACTCTGCAAAACAAAAAGTTTACCAGAGCCAGTTTAAGCCCCTTTGGGCCGTCAGAACACACAGAGAAAGTTTTAAACGCTCTGAGTGCCACATAGAGACAAGCCGGTTTCCCCTCCCAGTCATATTACAGAAGCACAGAGAGAAGGAGAAACGGTTTGAAAACAGGTAGCGCCAGTTTCAACGCCAATAATATGACTTTTACACACTGCTCGCTTGAGGGATGCATTAAATTAGCATTTTAGACTAACTGACACAACACAAGAGTTAACCTGAAAAAATGGACTAATCCACTGTTTAATCAAGGAGGTTGGTGACGGCACAACTACAGGACAGGAAGAGATGAAAGAGAAAGACAAGCTGGAAGAGCGTGAGGGACTGGGGGTTAGTTAGTTAGGCCACAGCACCTCTATAGACTACTACACTGATCCTAGTTCTGTTTGTGCTGTATAGCCAACCCCTAGGGGTCTGGGATACCAGCTCCTAAAACAGGTCTGGGACCAGTCATCAAACACTCACAACAGGTGCAGCACTATACACCTGCCAAACCTGCCAAACCCACAAGAGCTATGATCTCCCACAAACATACATGTATGCTCTTGTAAACTAGGCCTTCACGCTGATCACTGCAATCCACACTCACATGCACTCACGGACAGACGAACTGTGTGTGTGTGTGTGTGTGTGTGTGTGTGTGTGTGTGTTTGTGTGTTTGTGTGTGTGTTTGTGTGTGTGTCGTACCAGAGACTGCAGGGCCCCGTCCAGAATCACAGTACCTCCCATGGTCTGGTCACTGGCCTGAGAGATGGTGGTCAGACTCCAGTCCAGGAAGTCTCCTAGTCGCTTCAGCTTCACATCAGGACGCGTCACAAACCTGCAAACACAGGCAGTTAGATGACAACACGCTAGGACCACTCTGTAAACTGTGTGTGGCCGAGGTATGAACCTAGGCATCTTCAAGTACAAGTACGCCCTCTTCTGGCTAGAACATGAAATGCAACACAAATGTTGCTTTTTGGTTTTAAACAATAAGGTTGAACACTCACTTTGATACCAACACAGAGGCAGCATCCCTGGACTTATCACTGACCATCAGGTAAGACTGGAAATAACAACAGAGAAATGGTTAGCTACAAACTAAATACATCATACATGGACTGGACCTGGGAGAACACGGCAGAACATTGCCCACCGGCAGGAGAGGCTGGAATTAGTTACCTTGGCGACAGCCAGGATGCGGTCCATGATTGGCTCTCTGGCCTGGCCGGGGTCAGAGGTCAGGTGACCGTCAAGACGGGAGAGGTCAAAGGGTATCAGACAGGTCATAGACAGCCACAGCAGCAACATGTAGCGGTTCTCCCAGGTCTAACACAAGGGGCAGAGGAAGGGTTAAAGGTCAAAACGGTATCAGACAGGTCATGGACAGCCACAGCACCAACATGTAATGGTCTCCCAGGTCTGGCAGGAAGGGGCAAGGAGAGAAACATTTGAATTTACTTTATTGAATCCTAGAGGGGAAATTGGCTGTGAGGGTAGGCAACAACACAGCTGCCACGCTGACCCTCAACATAGGGGGCCCCTCAGGGGTGTGTGCTTAGTCCCCTCCTGTGCTCCTTGTTCATCCACAACTGCGTGGCCACGCACGACTCCAACACCATCATTAAGTTTGCCCACGACACAACGGTGGTAGGCCTGATCACCGATGACGATGAAACAGCCTATATGGAAGAGGTCAGAGATCTGGCAGTGTGGTGCCAGAACAACAACCTCTCCCTCAGCAAGACAAAGGAGCTGATTGTGGACTACAGGAAACAGAGGGCCGAGCACAACCCCATTCACATCGACGGGTCTGTAGTGGAGCGTGTCGAGAGCTTCAACTTCCTCGGTGTCCACATCAATAAGGATCTATCGTGGTCCAAACATACCAACACAGTTGTGAAGAGGGCATGACAACGCCTCCTCCCCCTCAGGAGGTTGAAAATATCCTCAAAAAGTCCTACAGCTGCACCATTGAGAGCATCTTGACTGGCTGCATCACCGCCTGTTATGGCAACTGCTCGGCATCAGACCGCAAGGCGCTACAGAGGGTAGTGCGTACGGCCCAGTACATCACTGGGCCGCGGTGTCAGAGGAAGGCCCGAAAAATTGTCAAAGACTCCAGCCACCCAAGTCATAGACTGTTCTCTCTGCTACCGCACGGTAAGCGGTAACAATTCACTAAGTTTGGAACCAATAGGACCCTGAATATTTTCTACCCCCAAGCCATAATACTGCTAAATAGTTAACCAATAGCTACCCGGACTATCTGCATTGACCCTTTTTTGACTTATCACATACGCTGCTGCTACTGTTTATATGTACAGTCGTGGTCAAAAGTTTTGAGAATGACACAAGTATTGGTCTTTACAAAGTTCGCTGCTTTACTGTTATGAGATACTTTTGTCAGATGTTACTATGGTATACTGAAGTATAATCACAAGCATTCCATAAGTGTCAAAGGTTTTTATTGACAATTGCATTAAGTTTATGCAAAGAGTCAATATTTGCAGTGTTGACCCTTCTTTCTCAAGACTTCTGCAATCCGCCCTGGCATGCTGTCAATTAACTTCTAGGCCACATCCTGACTGATGGCAGCCCATTCTTGCATAATCAATGCTTGGAATTTGTCCGAATTTGTGGGTTTTTGTTTGTCCACCCGCCTCTTGAGGATCGACCACAAGTTCTCAATGGGATTAAGGTCTGGGGAGTTTCCTGGCCATGGACCCAACATTTTGATATTCTGTTCCCCGAGCCACTTAGTTATCACTTTTGCCTTATGGCAAGGTGCTCCATCATGCTGAAAAAGGCATTGGTCGTCACCAAACTGTTCTTGAATGGTTGGGAGAAGTTGCTCTCGGAGGATGTGTTGGTACCATTCTTTATTCATGGCTGTGTTTTTAGGCAAAATTGTGAGTGAGCCCAGTCCCTTGGCTGAGAAGCAACCCCACACATGAATGGTCTCAGGATGCTTTACTGTTGGCATGACACAGGACTGATGGTAGCGCTCACCTTGTCTTCTCCGGACAAGGTGTTTTCCGGATGCCCCAAACAATCGGAAAGGGGATTCATCAGAGAAAATGACTTTACCCCAGTCCTCAGCTGTGCAATCCCTGTACCTTTTGCAGAATATCAGTCTGTCCCTGATGTTTTTCCTAGAGAGAAGTGGCTTCTTTGTTGCCCTTCTTGACACCAGGCCATCCTCCAAAAGTCTTCGCCTCACTGTGCGTGCAGATGCACTCACACCTGCCTGCTGCCATTCCTGAGCAAGCTCTGCACTGGTGGTGCCCCGATCCCGCAGCTGAATCAACTTTAGGAGACGGTCCTGGCGCTTGCTGGACTTTCTTGGGCGCCCTGACGCCTTCTTCACAACAATTGAACCTCTCTCCTTGAAGTTCTTGATGATCCGATAAATGGTTGATTTAGGTGCAATCTTACTAGCAGCAATATCCTTCCCTGTGAAGCCCTTTTTGTGCAAAGCAATGATGACGGCACGTGTTTCCTTGCAGGTAACCATGGTTAACAGAGGAAGAACAATGATTTCAAGCACCACCCTCCTTTTAATGCTTCCAGTCTGTTATTCTAACTCAATCAGCATGACAGAGTGATCTCCAGCCTTGTCCTCGTCAACACTCTCACCTGTGTTAACGAGATAATCACTGGCATGATGGCAGCTGGTGCTTTTGTGGCAGGGCTGTAATGCAGTGGAAATGTTTTTTGGGATTATGTTCACTTTCATGGCAAAGAGGGACTTTGCAATTAATTGCAATTCATCTGATCACTCTTAATGACATTCTGGAGTATATGCAAATTGCCATCATCAAAACTGAGGCAGCAGACTTTGTGAAAATTAGTATTTGTGTCATTGTCAAAACTTTTGACCACGACTGTAGATATCTACCTCAACTACCTCATACCCCTGCACATCGACTCAGTACTGGTACCCCGTGTATAAAGCCAAGTTATCGTTTCTCTCTCTGCATTGTTGACCCATCAGTAAGCATTTCACTGTTAGTCTACACCTGTTGTTTACCAAGCATGTGACGAATACTATTTGATTTGTATCCATAACAAGATACAGACAGGGCCAACACAAAGACAAACATTAGCTTCTACACATACGATACATTAAACTTGGAAGTAAACAGTTTCAAGTTAGCTAAATCACTACAGGCCTAATCTAAGCAACAAGAGGGTAAAAGCAATGGATACTCTGCTTATGAATGTGCAATGTAATGATTATAAATGCATACTTTATAAAAAGGTACCCCTTCAAGTAAAGCGAAGTTTTTTAAATTATATGAGAAAAAAAATATTCAATTTCATTTGGAACGGCACGCCAGACAAAATTAAAAGGGCCTATTTATATAATGAATATGAATTCGGAGGACAGAAATTATTAAATATTAAAGCATTAGACCTATCACTAAAAGCTTCAGTCATACAAAAGTTATACTTAAATCCGAACTGGTTCTCAAGCAAATTAGTAAGATTGTCTCACCCAATGTTCAAGAATGGCCTTTATCCCTTTATTCAGATTACAACCTCTCACATTAAGTTATTTGAAAAGGAAATAATCTCCCAAATATCACTATTTCTAAAACAAGCCATAGAAAGTTGGTTGCAATTTCAATTTAATCCTCCAGAAACGACATATGGTTAAATTCAAATATACTAATAGTCAAAAAACCTTTATTTTTTGACAGAATGTTTAAGAAAGGTATAATCTTCGTAAATGATATCATCGGTAGGACTGGTGGAGTTATGTCGCACATGCAGCTAACAAAAACATATGGAAATGTCTGCTCTACCCAAAATTACAACCAAATAATTGCAGCCTTACCGCAAAAGTGGAAGAGGAAAGTGGAAGGGGGAGAAAGTAAGGATCTTGTCTGTCGGCCTTGCATTAAAGAACATAATTAGTTAAGAAAAACTGTGATAAATAAAAAAGTATATCAGTTTCACTTAAGGACCAAAGGATTGACAGCCGTCCCATATAGATTGCAAAATAGTTGGGAAGAGATTTTTGACGTACCGATCCCATGGCATAGTGTTTATGAACTGACACGTAAAACGACACCGGATTCAAAAATTAGAATCTTTCAATTTAAATTATTATATAAAATTCTTGCTACCAATAGAATGTTATTTATATGGGGGATACAATCTTCCCAGCTCTGCAGATTTTGCTGTGAAGAGACAGAATCATTAGATCATTTGTTTTGGTTCTGTCCATTTGTAGCTTGTTTTTGGACACAGGTCCAGGAATGGCTAAAGGATTGCAATATTTACCTGGAGCTAACCTTGCAGATAGCATTACTGGGTGATCTGAAAAGTCATAGTCAATCGATCAATAATATAATAATACTTTTAGCAAAAATGTTTATTTTTAATTCACAATCTGTAGAAGCAATGAGAATAGAAAGGTTCAAAACTTTTGTAAAACATCACAGTACGGTTGAAATATATATGGCAAATAGAAATCCTATATGGATTTTGTTAAGAGATAGATGGGAGGTATTGAATGGAGTTGAAGGATGGGACTAATAACAAATAACAACAAATAATAACAAGATAACTAATAATGTAAGCATACTGTGTCCATAATAATAATAATAATAATATGCCATTTAGCAGACGCTTTTATCCAAAGCGACATACAGTCATGCGTGCATACATTTTTGTGTATGGGTGGTCCCGGGGATCAAACCCACTACCCTGGCGTTACAAGCGCCGTGCTCTACCAGCTGAGCTACAGAGGACCATAATAAGTATATACAGTGGGGGAAAAAAGTATTTAGTCAGCCACCAATTGTGCAAGTTCTCCCACTTAAAAAGATGAGAGAGGCCTGTAATTTTCATCATAGGTACACGTCAACTATGACAGACAAAATGAGAATATTTTTTCAAGAAAATCACATTGTAGGATTTTTAATGAATTTATTTGCAAAAAAAATGGTGGAAAATAAGTATTTGGTCAATAACAAAAGTTTCTCAATACTTTGTTATATACGCTTTGTTGGCAATGACACAGGTCAAACGTTTTCTGTAAGTGTTCACAAGGTTTTCACACACTGTTGCTGGTATTTTGGCCCATTCCTCCATGCAGATCTCCTCTAGAGCAGTGATGTTTTGGGGCTGTCGCTGGGCAACACAGACTTTCAACTCCCTCCAAAGATTTTTTATGGGGTTGAGATCTGGAGACTGGCTAGGCCACTCCAGGACCTTGAAATGCTTCTTACGAAGCCACTCCTTCGTTGCCCGGGCGGTGTGTTTGGGATCATTGTCATGCTGAAAGACCCAGCCACGTTTCATCTTCAATGCCCTTGCTGATGGAAGGAGGTTTTCACTCAAAATCTCACGATACATGGCCCCATTCATTCTTTCCTTTACACGGATCAGTCGTCCTGGTCCCTTTGCAGAAAAACAGCCCCAAAGCATGATGTTTCCACCCCATGCTTACAGTAGGTATGGTGTTCTTTGGATGCAACTCAGCATTCTTTGTCCTCCAAACACAACGAGTTGAGATTTTACCAAAAAGTTCTATTTTGGTTTCATCTGATCATATGACATTCTCCCAATCCTCTTCTGGATCATCCAAATGCACTCTAGCAAACTTCAGACGGGCCTGGAAATGTACTGGCTTAAGCAGGGGGACACGTCTGGCACTGCAGGATTTGAGTCCCTGGCGGCGTAGTGTGTTACTGATGGTAGGCTTTGTTACTTTGGTCCCAGCTCTCTGCAGGTCATTCACTAGGTCCCCCCTGTGTGGTTCTGGGATTTTTGCTCACCGTTCTTGTGATCATTTTGACCCCACGGGGTGAGATCTTGCGTGGAGCCCCAGATCGAGGAGAGATTATCAGTGGTCTTGTATGTCTTCCATTTCCTAATAATTGCTCCCACAGTTGATTTCTTCAAACCAAGCTGCTTACCTATTGCAGATTCAGTCTTCCCAGCCTGGTGCAGGTCTACAATTTTGTTTCTGGTGTCCTTTGACAGCTCTTTGGTCTTGGCCATAGTGGAGTTTGGAGTGTGACTGTTTGAGGTTGTGGACAGGTGTCTTTTATACTGATAACAAGTTCAAACAGGTGCCATTAATACAGGTAACGAGTGGAGGACAGAGGAGCCTCTTAAAGAAGAAGTTACAGGTCTGTGAGAGCCAGAAATCTTGCTTGTTTGTAGGTGACCAAATACTTATTTTCCACCATAATTTGCAAATAAATTCATAAAAAATCCTACAATGTGATTTTCTGGATTTTTTTTCCTCAATTTGTCTGTCATAGTTGACAATCACAGGCCTCTCATCTTTTTAAGTGGGAGAACTTGCACAATTGGTGGTTGACTAAATACTTTTTTTCCCCACTGTAGGTTGTATGTTGGGAGCTTTTGGGAAAGAGCACAGTTAGAAAGATATGGCATGTAGAAGCAAACCGGATGGACATCATGAAAATGATCGGAGAGGTTGAGAGTAGAAGTAGTTCAGGAGCAAAAACATATAAAATATAATTATTGTAAAATTGACTGTGTCCATAAGGTGTAGATAGTAAGTATAGGCTGGAAGTAGAGGCCTGGGCATTGTTGTTCACTAATTTACCCCAAGTAGGGAAAGGATGGCAGGGTTGAAAAGTAATAAAGGGGAGTATATATATAAAAAAACATGGGGGATTGGAAGTGATGCAGACAATTACATTGATGGCAGTTACAATCTATCTGCAATATTAAGCTGATCTACCCACCAAAAAATAAAAAAAGAATTTAAAAAAGGGTTATCCTTCCATTGAGGTCTTGTAACATGAGAAATCAGGGGGTCTACATTAGCTACTGGGCTAGGAAGTGACAGACTCACCTTCCATTGAGGTCTTGTAATTAAGGAATTCAGGCTCACCTCTGGGTCTTTGGGGTCCTGTCGACACAGGAGGTCCAGGACTGGCTGGACATCAGCCACCTCATGGGGGAAGAGCTGCATGAAGATCTTATACCCTCTCACCTGGCCAAGACAAAAACACCAGGGAGTCTGGCTTGTCACAACTGCACAGGCTGAGAAAGCTGAGCTAGCACAATCCTTCTAACGCTAGTCTGAGACTGTAGGGTAAGACGCCACTGAATCAACACACACAACAGAACGCTTGGCTTCGTGAACTGAAATCTTGCTATCTGTGTGACCAACTGGATTCAAACCTGGGTGACACAATAGCGTTAAACCGCTGAGCTAAAGCCAAGACATTAGCTTGAAGAGCTAACGCGAGTCTATAGGTCTCAGTCAAGGTTACTCATCATAGGAGCGTGGTTCATCAAACCACCAACTTTACATCTGTCTGTAGTTACCTTGGAGATGATGTACAGTGCATTCGGAAATTATTCAGACCCCTTCCCTTTTCCCACATTTTATCACGTTACAGCCTTATTCTAAAATTGGTTAAATCAATTATTTTCCTCATCAATCTACACACAATACCACGTAATGACAAAGTGAAAACAGGTTTTTAGAATTTTTTGCAGATGTATTAAAAATAAAAAACAGAAATACCTTATTTACATAAATATTCAGACCCTTTGCTATGAGACTCAAAATTGAGCTCCGGTGCATCCTGTTTCCATTGATCATCCTTGAGATGTTTCTACAACTTGATTGGAGTCCACATGTGGTAAATTCAATTGATTGGAAATGATTTGGAAAGGCACACACCTGTCTATATAATGTCCCACAGTTGACAGTGCATGTCAGAGCAAAAACCAAGCCATGAGGTTGAAGGAATTGTCCGTAGAGCGCCGAGACAGGATTGTGTCGAGGCACAGATCTGGGGAAGGGTACCAAAACATTTCTGCAGCATTGAAGGTCCCCAAGAACACAGTGGCCTCCATCTTTCTTAAATGGAAGAAGTTTGGAATCACCAAGACTCTTCCTAGAGCTGGCCGCCCGGCCAAACTGAGCAATCGGGGGAGAAGGGCCTTGGTCAGGGAGGCGACCAAGAACTCAAATGGTCACTCTGACAGAGATCCAGAGTTCCTCTGTGGAGATGGGAGAACCTTCCAGAAGGACAACCATCTCTGCAACACTCCACCAATCAGGCCTTTATGGTAGAGCGGTCAGACTGAAGCCACTCCTCAGTAAAAGGCACATGACAACCCGTTTGGAGTTTGCCAAAATGCACCTAAAGGACTCTCAGACCATGAGAAATAAGATTCTCTGGTCTGATGAAACCAAGATTGAACTCTTTGGCCTGAATGCCAAGCATCACATTTGGAGGAAACCAGGCACCGCTCATCACCTGGCCAATACTATCCCTATGGTGAAGCATGGTGGTGGCAGCATCATGCTGTGGGGATGTTTTTCAGCGGCAGGGACTGTGAGACTAGTCAGGATCGAGGGAAAGATGAACGGCGCAAAGTACAGAGATCCATGATGAAAACCTGCTCTGACTGGGGCGAAAGTTCACCTTCCAACAGGACAATGACATTAAGCACACAGACAAGACAACACAGGAGTGGCTTCAGGACAAGTCTCTGAATTTCCTTGAGTGGCCCAGCCAGAGCCTGGACTTGAAGCCGATCGAACATCTCTGGAGAGACCTGAAAATAGCTGTGCAGCGACGCTCCCCATCCCACCTGATACAGCTTGAGCGGATCTGCAGAGAAGAATGGGAGAAACTCTCCAAATACAGTTGTGCCAAGCTTGTAGCGTCATACCCAAGAAGACTTGAGGCTGTAATCGCTGCCAAAGTTGCTTCAACAAAGTACTGAGTAAAGGGTCTGAATACTTATGTAAATGTAATATTTCATTATTTTATTTTGTATACATTTGCAAAATGTTCTAAAAACCTGTTTCGATTTAATCAATTTTAGAATAAGGCTGTAACGTAACAAAATGTGGAAAAAGTGAAAGGGTCTGAATACTTTCCGACTGCACTGTAGATGAATACATCTGTCTGTAGTTACCTTGGAGATGATGTAGCTGAATACCTCTGTCTGTAGTTACCCTGGAGATGTCTGTAGTTACCTTGGAGATGATGTAGCTGAAAACATCTGTCTGTAGTTACCTTGGAGATGTCTGTAGTTACCTTGGAGATGTCTGTAGTTACCTTGGAGATGTCTGTAGTTACCTTGGAGATGTCTGTAGTTACCTTGGAGATGTCTGTAGTTACCTTGGAGATTATGAAGAGGAATTTGAAGCCCAGGTGAACCAGTAGAGGAGGAGACTGTTCACTCCTGATGAGGTCCAACAGCAGGTTCAACATCCACTCTGTGATCACAGGAAAGAAACACTGTCATCATCATGCGATCATAACAAACGCACGTTTCACTAATGCAGAAGATCATGTGCTGTGCGTGTGTGTGTGTGTGTTGTTACCCAGATGTGGATCCAGAAGATGGGGCTGCTCTTGATAACGGTCCATTATCACTGTAGAAAAAAACAACTGGTCAACATAAAGTTGTTGACTTTTCTTTGACTGCTTATGATTGTGGTATGTATAGGTTCTGAATGTGTTATTACGACTTATGTCTGTAGTTAGTACAATCATTCAGGCCTAAAGCCCACAGACTGTTCAATGCAAGACTGGATCAAGCCACAACAACAGACTAAACATGTACAGTATGAATCTCACCGAGGAACCTCTCTATGGCTTACTCCAGTGTCACGATGTTCTCGTGAACCTCTGGTAGGTTGGAGATCAGGGATCGAATCTCAGTGCTCTCGGTAAAACCTCCCAAGACACTGGCTTTAGCGATCACCTCGGGCTCCCCGCCGCCGCCTCCATCCTCCCCGGAATCCATGTCGGTCTGGGCCATTGTACTTGCCTAGATTACCGGTATGACAGATTTGATACATTTCATGCACTTGGTTATATGTATGTCTACTGTCTAATGTTTAAACACATGTCTTCATAATAGCTAGCAAGTGTAGCTAGTTTGCCTTGTAGTTTTCATAGCTAGATGAGAACAGTGTGACGCCTAGCGTGGGCGTGTCAATGAATTGGTTCTATCCATGCCGATACTAGCCAATGATGCTAGCTAACTAGCTAGTGCTGTTGGTTGGCAAGTGGCAACATAAATCCAACAGAATTCGAGTGATCAGTGAACACACACAGCTCATACATTTGGTTATCGTAAGCTTATGAATGCATACCTGTAGTTATGAAAATTCTGTCCAGAAAATGAATTATTATAACTTCGGATGATGACGCTCACGCAGTTGCCGATGTCTGTTATCTTGTTGTGAAGTTTGCACGTTGCTCCACCCTACAGTACATTAAGCGAATGGGGACAAAAAGCGTTTCGTTAATGAGTGACGCGCCACACCAAAGAGGTTCATGCATCATGCATGTCTCTTCAATCTCTTGCATCAGACATATTCAGAGGTGGAAATATTATCTCACCTCATGTATATTATGAAAATTAAAATTAAAATACACTGAGTGTACAAAACATTAAGAACACCTGCTCTTTCCATGACATAGACTGACCAGGTGAATCCAGTTGAAAGCTATGATCCCTTATTGATGTCACTTGTTAAATCCACTTCAATCAGTGTAGATGAAGGGGAGTAGACAGGTTAAATAAGGAAGTTTAAGCCTTGAGACAATTGAAACATGGATTGTGTATGTGTGCCATTCAGAGGGTGAATGGGCAAGACAAAATATTTAAGTGCCTTTGAACAGGTTATGGCAATAGGTGCAAGGCACACCGGTTTGTGTGTGTCAAGAACTGCAACGATGCTGGGTTTTTCACACTCAACAGTTTCCCGTGTGTATCAAGCACAGGAGGCTGCTGAGGGGAGCACAGCTCATAATAATGGCTGAAACATCCCCGTGGAACACATTCGACCCCTTGTAGAGTCCATGCCCCGACGAATTGAGGCTGTTCTGAGGGCAAAGGGGGGTGAAACTTAATACTAGGAAGGTGTTCCTAATGTTTTGTACACTGTTGCCCTTTTTTAGGTTACTGTCCTTATTGAGGTATTCAACAACTTAGTTTAGTGTATATTGGCCAGGATACAGGAAGAACCAACACCAAAGAAGCAAGTAATGTACTTTATTTAGCATTGCATTATTAGTATTAACACAGCTTTTAACAAAGCTAATTATTACAACTCAAACAGATCATAACCTTGCTTGCTGCTATGTTTCTTATTTAAGCAAATGGATGTGCAATACTCTATGTTTAGTCTTACACTGTAGCATTAAAATCACACTTATGCTTTCAAACAGCTGTGGAATGTGAACTCAAAAATGATATATTTCTCAAGCATTTCAAGATAAATAGGAATATAGTATCTCTCTTCTATACCATAGCATCATTGTTTTCTTGTTTCTTTCTTTTTGAGTTAAAAGGTTTTCGAAAGAACTAATATTTTCACCCAAAAATGGATTTGTTCCCTTCTGGATGGAAGACTAAGCTGCAGTGTAATACTTTGTAAGGTCCTTCAAGCTGGTCAGTGTCGTTGGTGTGTTTATGTTACAGAGCATTATGGGTAGTGTAGTTGTACATCATGCTACTGTACAGCGATGATCAGTGGTCAGTATTTGACCAGATCCTTCATGATCCTCAGTGAGGACCCTCTGTATCCTCCACCAAAGTGATTCCAGTGGTTCAGATAGTGGAAGAGTTGGTACAGCTGATTCCTCTTATCAAACCCCGGGGCCTTGGGGATCTTGTTGTGGTACCCAGAGTAGAAGGAGTCACTGAAACCTCCGAACATCCCGGCGATGCCCAGCTCGTACTCAGCGTGGCCATAGAAGGAGGCGGGGTCGAAAATGACAGGGCCGTCGGAACACTCTGCCACGTTTCCCCCCCACAGGTCCCCGTGAAGCAGGGCGGGGAACACCTCGATGTCGGTAAATAGCTGAGGGATCTTCAGCTAAGGAGGGGAAAGGAGATATCAGACAGAAGATCAATCACCCATAAAGTTCTCTCAGATCTCAAAAAGTGCATAGGGGTAAGGGGTTGGTTTGGGATTGGGCATAGTAGAGAACCATGTTGAGCTGCTGCTGTAGTCTGTGTTGTTGTTTTAACAGTTACCTGTAGGGGTGATGATATTAATTAACAGTAATTTCGATCCGAATGTGCAAATTATCCAAACAGATACGCAAGGTAGATGGATTATTTTAAATATGTTAATGGGCCATAAACATATATGGCTCATTAACCTTTACGGACCAAATAATGATGATCCACACTTCTTTGCCAATATATATAATAAATTATCAACTCTTCAAAGCAATTCAAGACTCTTATTATGGTGGGAGATTATAATACCGTTTTAAATAGCTCAATGGACCGTAAAGGAAATCACACTACAAACAATCACCCTCATGCTCTTAAGGAAATTGTGAATGTCATGGATACATTAGAACTAGTAGATACAGTGAGCACCATAATTCAGTGACCATCTTTTTGTTATTTTGGTTCTGTACTCTAGCACTTTGAGTTTGAAAGGATACAATGACAATGAGGGTGAAGTGCAGACTGTCAGCTTTAATTTGAGGGTATTTTATACATATCGGATGAACCGTTTAGAAATTATAGAAGCTTTTGTACATGGTCCCCCCCCATTTTCGGGCATCAAAACACATTGGACAGTTTAACATAATGTAGAATAAAGTAATCATTGTTAATATTTGGTCGCATATCCTTTGCATGCAATGACTGCTTGAAGTCTGCGATGCATCGACATCACCAGACGCTGGGTATCTTCCCTGGTGATGCTCTGCCAGGCCTGTACTGCAGCCATCTTCAGTTCCTGCTTGTTTCTGGGACTTATTTCCTTCAGTCTCCTCTTCAGCATGTAAAATGCATGTTAAATTGGATTCAGATCCGGTGATTGACTCGGCCAGTCAAGGATTTTCCACTTTTTGGCCATCAAAAATCCCTTCGTTGCTCTAGCAGAATGTTTAGGGTCATTGTCTTGTTGCATGATGAAGTGCCGTCCAATGAGTGGAGGCATTTGGTTTTATCTGAGCAGATAAAATATTTCTGTAGACTTCAGAATTCATTGTTCTACTTCTGTCTGCAGTCACATCATCGATGAAGACAAGTGAGCCTGTTCCACTGGCAGCCATACAGGCCCAAGCCATAACACCCCCTCCACCATGTTTCACGGATGAGGTGGTATGCTTTGGATCATTGGGCATTTCTTTTTTTTTCTCCACACTTTCCTCTTTCCATCACTCTGGTACGTGTTAATCTTTGTCTCATCTGTCCACAATACTTTTTTCCAGAACTCTTGGGGCTCTTTTGGGTGCTTTTTAGCTTTTCTGTTCTTCAGGCTTATCAGGGGTTTGCATCTTGTAGTGTTACCCTCTGTAGTCCTGCTGGTGTAGTCTTCTACGTATGGTAGACTTTGACACGTCTACACCTGCATCCAGGAGAGTGTTTTGATCTGTTGGGCTGTTGTCAGGAGGGTTTTCTTCACCATAGAGAGTATTCTCCGGTCATCCACTACAGTGGTCTTCCTCGGTCTACCGGGTCTTTTTACATAATTGAGTTCACCGGTTGTTTTTTAAAATGATGAACCAAACTGTTGACTTGGGCATGGCCAGGGTTTCTGCAATGTTCCTGATTGATTGATTTTCATTTCTGAGCCTTATGACGGCCAGCTTCATTTGCATCGACACTGCTGTCTTCCTCATGTTGTCACACCCCAACAACAACCTCCAAAGGCAATAGCAAAGTCTAGAATCAATACTATTCATCAACAGCTCTCCTGCATTCACTAACGGCACAAATGAATACACCTGCATAACGACACACATCTGTGAAGCCAATTTAACAAATACTTGTAGTACCTTAAAATGGGGGGACCATGTACAAAAGGTGCTGTCATTTCTAAACGGTTCATCCGATATGTATGAAAATACCCTCAAATTAAAGCTGACAGTCTGCACTTCACCCTCATTGTCATTGTATCCTTTCAAACTCAAAGTGCTAGAGTACAGAACCAAAATAACAAAAAAATTGTCACTGTCCAATGAATTATGGTGCTCACTGTATATGGAGGCTTAAATATCCTGATCTAGTGAGATATTCATGGCAGAGACTCAATCAAGCTAGTCGTCTTGACTTCTTTCTTATGTCATTTTCGTTGGCACCAAAAGTTTAAAAAGTGTTGTTAGGGGATAGAATGCGGTCGGACCATCATTTAATTGGCATATACATTACTCTTACTGAATTTCCACGTGGGCGAGGATATTGGAAATTTAATCAAAGCCTATTGGATGATAACTTGTTTTTAACTAGGACAGAGGAATGTATAACTGATTTTTGGGACACCTTTGGGACACCTTTAAATGTGCCTTTAGAGGCCATGCAATTCAGTGCTCATCTCGAAAACAAAAGCAATTTAGGTCAAAAGAGTCCACACTAACAAAGGAAATAGAAGGTCTAACAGAACAGATAGATAGCAATAAAAACTGTAACATAGAGGCTCAGAATAAATTAGAGGAAAAACAAAAAGAAATGGAGAAACTTATTCAAGAAAGATCAAGTGTAATATATTATAAAAATAAAGCAAACTGGATAGAATATGGGGAAAAATGCACAAAATTATTTTTTAATCTTCAACATAGGAATGCTACCAAAAATAATTTATTGAAACTGGTTACAAATGACGGAGTCACCCATGATTCACCAAATTATATTTTGGAGGAGGAAGTAAAGTACTTTAAGCATATGTTTTCGTTTCAGTCGCCTCCATCTCCTCTAACTGAAGAAAATTGTAGAGATTTTTTTCCTATTGATAATGTAAAATTAACAGCCATGCAGAAAGACTCATGTGAAGGTGAAATTACAGAGGAGGAACTTCTGGATGCAATTAAAGACTTTAAGTCTGGGAAAACTCCAGGGTTGGATGGCATACCAGTCGAGGTATACCAAACCTTTTTTGATATACTCAGAGGACCGTTATTAGCATGTTTAAACCACTCCTATGTAAATGGTAGATTATCAGACACTCAAGAAGAAGGTCTGATTTCATTATTACTGAAACAGGATACAAGTGGAAAATATAAAGATCCAGTCCATTAAAAAAATTGGAGGCCCCTTACACTTCAGTGTTGTGATGCAAAAATTCTACCAAAATGTATAGCGCATAGAATTAAAAAGGTATTGTTTGACATTATTCATTCTAATCAAACAGGTTTTTTACATGGGCTATACATTGGAGATAATAAGGCAAGTACTGGATACAATAAAACACTATGAAAAAACTGGGAAACCAGGCCTACTATTCATAGCAGACTTCGAAAAGGCATTTGATAAAGTACGACTGGGGTTTATATATAAATGACTGGAGCATTTCAATATTGGACAATCTCTTATAAATTGGGTTAAAATCATGTATAGTAACCCTAGGTGTAAAATAGTAAATAATGGCTATTTCTCAGAAAGTTTTAAACTGTCAAGAGGAGTGAAACAAGGTTGTCCACTATCGGCATATCTATTTATTATTGCCATCGAGATGTTAGCTATTAAAATCAGATCCAACAATAATATCAAGGGATTAGAAATCCAGGCCTTAAAAACAAAGGTGTCATTGTATGCTGATGATTCATGTTTTCTTTTAAATCCACAACTTGAGTCCCTCCACAGCCTCATAGAGGATCTAGATACATTTTCTAACCTCTCTGGATTACAACCAAATTATGACAAATGTACTATATTACGTATTGGATCACTAAAAAATAAATTTTTACATTACCATGTAGTTTACCAATAAAATGGTCTGATGGTGATGTGGATATACTCGGAATACATATCCCAAATGAAATAAATGATCTCACTCCAATAAATGTTAATAGAAAGTTAGCAAAAATAGATAAGATATTGCTACCATGGAAAGGTAAATACCTGTCAATTTGTGGAAAAATCACCCTGATTAACTCTTTAGTATTATCCCAGTTTACCTATTTGCTTATGGTCTTGCCTACGCCTAGCAAACAGTTTTTTAAATTATATGAGAAAAAAATATTCAATTTCATTTGGAACGACAAGCCAGACAAAATTAAACGGGACTATTTATATAATGAATATGAATTCGGAGGACAGAAATGATTAAATATTAAAGCATTAGACCTATCACTAAAAGCTTCAGTCATACAAAAGTTATACTTAAATCCGAACTGGTTCTCTAGCAAATTAGTAAAATTGTCTCACCCAATGTTTAAGTATGGCCTTTTTCCCTTTATTCAGATTACAACCTCTCACATTAAGTTATTTGAAGAGGAAATAATCTCCCAAATATCACTATTTCTAAAACAAGCCATAGAAAGTTGGTTGCAATTTCAATTTAATCCTCCAGAAACGACAGAACAAATAATGCAACAAATATTGTGGTTAAACTCAAATATACTAATTTTTTTTGACAAAATGTTTAACAAAGGTATAATCTTCGTAAATGATATTATTGGTAGGACTGGTGGAGTTATGTCGCACATGCAGCTAACAAAAACATATGGAAATGTCTGCTCTACCCAAAATTACAACCAAATAATTGCAGCCTTCCCGCAAAAATGGAAAAGGAAAGTGGAAGGTGGAAAAAGAAAGGAACTTGTCCGTCGGCCTTGCATTAAAGAATATAATTGATTAAAGAAAATTGTGATAAATAAAAAAGTATACCAGTTTCATTTAAGGACCAAAGGATTGACAGCCGTCCCATATAGTTTACAAAATCTTCCCAGCTCTGCAGATTTTGCTGCGAAGAGACAGAATCATTAGATCATTTGTTTTGGTACTGTCCATTTTAGCTTGTTTTTGGACACAGGTCCAGGAATAGCTAAAGGATTGCAATATTTACCTGGAGCTAACCCTGCAGATAGCACTACTGGGTGATCTGAAAAGTCATAGTCAATCGATCAATAATATAATAATACTATATTCAATTTACGATCTGTAGAAACAATGAGAATAGAAAGGTTCAGAACTTTTGTAAAACATCACAGTTGAAAAATATATGGCAAATAGAAATCCAATATGGATGGTGTTACGTGATAGATGGGAGGTGTTGAATGGAGCTGAAGGATGGGACTAATAACAACAACTAATAACAACAAGACGACTAATGTAAAGCATGCTGTGTCCATAATAAGTATATAGGTTATACAGTGGGGAAAAAAAGTATTTAGTCAGCCACCAATTGTGCAAGTTCTCCCACTTAAAAAGATGAGAGAGGCCTGTAATTTTCATCATAGGTACACGTCAACTATGACAGACAAAATTAGAAAAGAAAATCCAGAAAATCATATTGTAGGATTTTTTATGAATTTATTTGCAAATTATGGTGGAAAATAAGTATTTGGTCAATAACAAAAGTTTCTCAATACTTTGTTATATACCCTTTGTTGGCAATGACACAGGTCAAACGTTTTCTGTAAGTCTTCACAAGGTTTTCACACACTGTTGCTGGTATTTTGGCCCATTCCTCCATGCAGATCTCCTCTAGAGCAGTGATGTTTTGGGGCTGTCGCTGGGCAACACGGACTTTCAACTCCCTCCAAAGATTTTCTATGGGGTTGAGATCTGGAGACTGGCTAGGCCACTCCAGGACCTTGAAATGCTTCTTACGAAGCCACTCCTTCGTTGCCCGGGCGGTGTGTTTGGGATCATTGTCATGCTGAAAGACCCAGCCACGTTTCATCTTCAATGCCCTTGCTGATGGAAGGAGGTTTTCACTCAAAATCTCACGATACATGGCCCCATTCATTCTTTCCTTTACACGGATCAGTCGTCCTGGTCCCTTTGCAGAAAAACAGCCCCAAAGCATGATGTTTCCACCCACATGCTTCACAGTAGGTATGGTGTTCTATGGATGCAACTCAGCATTCTTTGTCCTCCAAACACGACGAGTTGAGATTTTACCAAAAAGTTATATTTTGGTTTCATCTGACCATATGACATTCTCCCAATCCTCTTCTGGATCATCCAAATGCACTCTAGCAAACTTCAGACGGGCCTGGACATGTACTGGCTTAAGCAGGGGACACGTCTGGCACTGCAGGATTTGAGTCCCTGGCGGCGTAGTGTGTTACTGATGGTAGGCTTTGTTACTTTGGTCCCAGCTCTCTGCAGGTCATTCACTAGGTCCCCCGTGTGGTTCTGGGATTTTTGCTCACCGTTCTTGTGATCATTTTGACCCCACGGGGTGAGATCTTGCGTGGAGCCCCAGATCGAGGGAGATTATCAGTGGTCTTGTATGTCTTCCATTTCCTAATAATTCCTCCCACAGTTGATTTCTTCAAACCAAGCTGCTTACCTATTGCAGATTCAGTCTTCCCATCCTGGTGCAGGTCTACAATTTTGTTTCTGGTGTCCTTTGACAGCTCTTTGGTCTTGGCCATAGTGGAGTTTGGAGTGTGACTGTTTGAGGTTGTGGACAGGTGTCTTTTATACTGATAACAAGTTCAAACAGGTGCCATTAATACAGGTAATGAGTGGAGGACAGAGGAGCCTCTTAAAGAAGAAGTTACAGGTTTATGAGAGCCAGAAATCTTGCTTGTTTGTAGGTGACCAAATACTTATTTTCCACCATAATTTGCAAATAAATTCATTAAAAATCCTACAATGTGATTTTCTGGATTTTTTTTCCTCAATTTGTCTGTCATAGTTGACGTGTACCTATGATGAAAATTACAGGCCTCTGTCATCTTTTTAAGTGGGAGAACTTGCACAATTGGTGGCTGACTAAATACTTTTTCCCCCCACTGTAGGTTGAGAGCTTTTGTGAAAGAGCACAGTTAGAAAAATATGGCATATAGAAGCAAACCAGATGGACATCATGAAAATGATCGGAGGAAGTTCAGGAGTAAAAACAAACAAAATATAATTATTGTAGAATTTGACTGTGTCCATAAAATGTATATAGTATGTATGGGCTGGAAGTAGAGGCCTAAGCGTTGTTGTTCACTAGTTTACTCCAATTGGGGAAGGGGTGGTGGGGTTGGAAAGGACTCCTGAGTGGCGCAGTGGTCTAAGGCACTGCATCGCAGTGCTAGCTGTGCCACTAGAGATCCTGGTTCGCCGTGACCGGGAGACCCATGGGGCGGCGCACAATTGGCCCAGCGTCGTCCAGGGTAGGGATGTTGGTAGAGCAGGGTTGTGGGTTTGTTTCCCACGGGGGGCCAGTATGAAAAATATATAAATAATGTATACACTCACTAACTGTAAGTCGCTCTGGATAAGAGCGTCTGCTAAATGACTAAAAAATTTAAATAAAAAATAAAAAAGTAAAGTAATGAAGGGAAATATAATTTAAAAAAGGATGTGTGTGTGTATGGATGTATGTATATATGTATGTATGTATATGTGTGTGTGTGTGTGTGTGTATGTATGTGTATACAGTGAGGGAAAAAAGTATTTGATCCCCTGCTGATTTTGTACGTTTGCCCACTGACAAAGACATGATCAGTCTATGGTTTTAATGGTAGGTTTATTTGAACAGTGAGAGACAGAATAACAACAAAAACATCCAGGAAAAAGCATTTTAAAAATGTTATAAACTGATTTGCATTTTAATGAGGGAAATAAGTATTTGACCCCTCTGCAAAACATGACTTTGTACTTGGTGGCAAAACCCTTGTTGGCAATCACAGAGGTCAGACGTTTCTTGTAGTTGGCCACCAGGTTTGCACACATCTCAGAAGGGATTTTGTCCCACTCCTCTTTGCAGATCTTCTCCAAGTCATTAAAGGTTTCGAGCCTGACGTTTGGCAACTCGAACCTTCAGCTCCCTCCACAGATTTTCTATGGGATTAAGGTCTGGAGACTGGCTAGGCCACTCCAGGACCTTAATGTGCTTCTTCTTGAGCCACTCCTTTGTTGCCTTGGCCGTGTGTTTTGGGTCCTTGTCATGCTGGAATACCCATCCACGACCCATTTTCAATGCCCTGGCTGAGGGAAGAAGGTTTCTCACTCAAGATTTGACGGTACATGGCCCCGTCCATCGTCCCTTTGATGCGGTGAAGTTGTCTTGTCCCCTTAGCAGAAAAACACCCCCAAAGCATAATGTTTCCACCTCCATGTTTGACGGTGGGGATGGTGTTCTTGTGGTCATAGGCAGCATTCCTCCTCCTCCAAACACGGCGAGTTGAGTTGATGCCAAAGAGCTCGATTTTGGTCTCATCTGACCACAACACTTTCACCCAGTTCTCCTCTGAATCATTCAGATGTTCATTGGCAAACTTCAGACGGCCCTGTATATGTGCTTTCTTGAGCAGGGGGACCTTGCGGGCGTTGCAGGATTTCAGTCCTTCACGGCGTAGTGTGTTACCAATTGTTTTCTTGACAAGATCCTCCCGTGTAGTTCTGGGCTGATTCCTCACCGTTCTCATGATCATTGCAACTCCACGAGGGGAGATCTTGCATGGAGCCCCAGGCCGAGGGAGATTGACAGTTATTTTGTGTTTCTTCCATTTGAGAATAATCGCACCAACTGTTGTCACCTTCTCACCAAGCTGATTGGTCTTGTAGCCCATTCCAGCCTTGTGTAGGTCTACAATCTTGTCCCTGACATCCTTGGAGAGCTCTTTGGCCTTGGCCATGGTGGAGAGTTTGGAATCTGATTGATTGTGGACAGGTGTCTTTTATACAGGTAACAAACTGAGATTAGGAGCACTCCCTTTAAGAGTGTGCTCCTAATCTCAGCTCGTTACCTGTATAAAAGATACCTTGGAGCCAGAAATCTTTCTGATTGAGAGGGGGTCAAATATTTATTTCCCTCATTCAAATGTAAATCAATTTATAACAAATTTTGACATGCGTTTTTCTGGATTTTATTGTTGTTATTCTGTCTCCCACCGTTCAAATAAACGTACCATTAAAATTATAGACTGATCATTTCTTTGTCAGTGGGCAAATGTACAAAATCAGCAGGGGATCAAATACTTTTTTCCCTCACTGTATGTGTATGTGTATACAGTGGGGAAAAAAAGTATTTAGTCAGCCACCAATTGTGCAAGTTCTCCCACTTAAAAAGATGAGAGAGGCCTGTAATTTTCATCATAGGTACACGTCAACTATGACAGACAAAATGAGAAGAAAAAAATCCAGAAAATCACATTGTAGGACTTTTAATGAATTTACTTGCAAATTATGGTGGAAAATAAGTATTTGGTCAAAAACAAAAGTTTCTCAATACTTTGTTATATACCCTTTGTTGGCAATGACACAGGTCAAATGTTTTCTGTAAGTCTTCACAAGGTTTTCACACACTGTTGCTGGTATTTTGGCCCATTCCTCCATGCAGATCTCCTCTAGAGCAGTGATGTTTTGGGGCTGTCGCTGGGCAACACAGACTTTCAACTCCCTCCAAAGATGTTCTATGGGGTTGAGATCTGGAGATTGGGTAGGCCACTCCAGGACCTTGAAATGCTTCTTACGAAGCCACTCCTTCGTTGCCCGGGCGGTGTGTTTGGGATCATTGTCATGCTGAAAGACCCAGCCACGTTTCATCTTCAATGCCCTTGCTGATGGAAGGAGGTTATAACTCCAAATCTCTTGATACATGGCCCCATTCATTATTTCCTTTACACGGATCAGTCGTCCTGGTCCCTTTGCAGAAAAACATCCCCAAAGCATGATGTTTCCACCCCCATGCTTCACAGTAGGTATGGTATTCTTTGGATGCAACTCAGCATTCTTTGTCCTCCAAACACGACGAGTTGAGTTTTTACCAAAAAGTTATATTTTGGTTTCATCTGACCATATGACATTCTCCCAATCCTCTTCTGGATCATCCAAATGCACTCTAGCAAACTTCAGATGGGCCTGGACATGTACTGGCTTAAGCAGGGGGACACGTCTGGCACTGCAGGATTTGAGTCCCTGGCGGAGTAGTGTGTTACTGATGGTAGGCTTTGTTACTTTGGTCCCAGCTCTCTGCAGGTCATTCACTAGGTCCCCCTGTGTGGTTCTGGGATTTTTGGTCACCGTTCTTGTGATCATTTTGACCCCACGGGGTGACATCTTGCGTGGAGCCCCAGATCGAGGGAGATTATCAGATGTCTTGTATGTCTTCCATTTCCTAATAATTTCTCCCACAGTTGATTTCTTCAAACCAAGCTGCTTACCTATTACAGATTCAGTCTTCCCAGCCTGGTGCAGGTCTACAATTTTGTTTCTAGTGTCCTTTGACAGCTCTTTGGTCTTGGCCATAGTGGAGTTTGGAGTGTGACTGTTTGAGGTTGTGGACAGGTGTCTTTTTATACTGATAACAAGTTCAAACAGGTGCCATTAATACAGGTAACTAGTGGAGGACAGAGAAGCCTCTTAAAGAAGAAGTTACAGGTCTGTGAGAGCCAGAAATCTTGCTTGTTTGTAGGTGACCAAATACTTATTTTCCACCATAATTTGCAAATAAATTCATTAAAAATCCTACAATGTGATTTTCTGGATTTTCTTTCCTCAATTTGTCTGTCATAGTTGACGTGTACCTATGATGAAAATTACAGGCCTCTCTCATCTTTTTAAGTGGGAGAACTTGCACAATTGGTGGCTGACTAAATACTTTTTTCCCCCACTGTATCTATATATACAGTGGGGAGAACAAGTATCTGATACACTGCCGATTTTGCAGGTTTCCCTACTTACAAAGCATGTAGAGGTCTGTAATTTTTATCATAGGTACACTTCAATTGTGAGAGACGGAATCTAAAACAAAAATCCAGAAAATCACATTGTATGATTTTTAAGTAATTAATTAGCATTTTATTGCATGACATAAGTATTTGATACATCAGAAAAGCAGAACTTAATATTTGGTACAGAAACCTTTGTTTACAATTACAGAGATCATACGTTTCCTGTAGGTCTTGACCAGGTTTGCACACACTGCAGCAGGGATTTTGGCCCACTCCTCCATACAGACCTTCTCCAGATCCTTCAGGTTTCGGGGCTGTCGCTGGGCAATACGGACTTTCAGCTCCCTCCAAAGATTTTCAATTGGGTTCAGGTCTGGAGACTGGCTAGGCCACTCCAGGACCTTGAGATGCTTCTTACGGAGCCACTCCTTAGTTGCCCTGGCTGAGTGTTTCGGGTCGTTGTCATGCTGGAAGACCCAGCCACGACCCATCTTCAATGCTCTTACTGAGGGAAGGAGGTTGTTGGCCAAGATCTCGCGATACATGGCCCCATCCATCCTCCCCTCAATACGGTGCAGTCGTCCTGTCCCCTTTGCAGAAAAGCATCCCCAAAGAATGATGTTTCTACCTCCATGCTTCACGGTTGGGATAGTGTTTTTGGGATTGTACTCATCCTTCTTCTTCCTCCAAACACCAAAAAGACCAAAAAGGTTTAGACCAAAAAGCTCTATTTTTGTCTCATCAGACCACATGACCTTCTCCCATTCCTCCTCTGGATCATCCAGATGGTCATTGGCAAACTTCAGATGGGCCTGGACATGCGCTGGCTTGAGCAGGGGGACCTTGCGTGCGCTGCAGGATTTTAATCCATGACGGCGTAATGTGTTACTAATGGTTTTCTTTGAGACTGTGGTCCCAGCTCTCTTCAGATCATTGACCAGGTCCTGCCGTGTAGTTCTGGGCTGATCCCTTACCTTCCTCATGATCATTGATGCCCCACAAGGTGAGATCTTGCATGGAGCCCCAGACCGAGGGTGATTGACTGTCATCTTGAACTTCTTCCATTTTTAATAATTGCGCCAACAGTTGTTGCCTTCTCACCAAGCTGCTTGCCTATTGTCCTGTAGCCCATCCCAGCCTTGTGCAGGTCTACAATTATATCCCTGATGTCCTTACACAGCTCTCTGGTCTTGGGCATTGTGGAGAGATTGGAGTCTGTTTGATTGAGTGTGTGGACAGGTGTCTTTTATACAGGTAACGAGTTCAAACAGGTGCAGTTAATACAGGTAATGAGTGGAGAACAGGAGGGCTTCTTAAAGAAAAACTAACAGGTCTGTGAGAGCCGGAATTCTTACTGGTTGGTAGGTGATCAAATACTTACAGTGTGAAAAAAGTATTTAGTCAGCCACCAATTGTGCAAGTTCTCCCACTTAAAAAGACGAGAGAGGCCTGTAATTTTCATCATAGGTACACGTCAACTATGACAGACAAATTGAGAAGAAAAAAAATCCAGAAAATCACATTATTATTTTTTTTGAGCAGTGTATATTTGCGAGAGAAAAAAACATATGGGGGATTGGAAGTGATGCAGACAAGTACATTGATGGAAGTTACAATCTATCTGAAATATTAAAGCTGATCTACCCCCTAAAAAAAAAAAAAAAACAGTTACCTGTAGCTGGGACCACTGTTCCCTGTAGTTACCTGGCTATATAGATACCTGTGGCTGGGAACATAGTTCCCTGTAGTTACCTAGTTATACAGTTACCTGTAGCTCGGACCATAGTTCCCTGTAGTTACCTAGTTATACAGTTACCTGTAGCTGGGACCATAGTTCCCTGTAGTTACCTAGTTATACAGTTACCTGTAGCTGGGGCAATGGTTCCCTGTAGTTACCTAGTTATACAGTTACCTTTAGCTGGGACCATAGTTCCCTGTAGTTACCTAGTTATACAGTTACCTGTAGCTGGGACCATAGTTCCCTGTAGTTACCTAGTTATACAGTTACCTGTAGCTGGGACCATAGTTCCCTGTAGTTACCTAGTTATACAGTTACCTGTAGCTGGGACCACTGTTCCCTGTAGTTACCTAGCTATATAGATACCTGTGGCTGGGACCATAGTTCCCTGTTGTTACCTAGTTATACAGTTACCTGTAGCTGGGACCATAGTTCCCTGTAGTTACCTAGTTATACAGTTACCTGTAGCTGGGACCACTGTTCCCTGTAGTTACCTAGCTATATAGATACCTGTGGCTGGGACCATAGTTCCCTGTAGTTACCTAGTTATACAGTTACCTGTAGCTGGGACCATAGTTCCCTGTAGTTACCTAGTTATACAGTTACCTGTAGCTGGGACCATAGTTCCATGTAGTTACCTAGTTATACAGTTACCTGTAGCTGGGACCATAGTTCCCTGTAGTTACCTAGCTATATAGATACCTGTAGCTGGGACCATAGTTCCCTGGCCTCCCTGTCTCCATAAGACGTCTCCACCATGTTGAGTTGGTGCTGTAGTCTGTGCTGGGAGTAGAATGTTACCCAGTCACTCTGCCACTCGTTCTCCTGATGAGAGAGAGACAAAGAGAGGTTAGAAAGTGGAACACAGATAAATGTCATTCAAAAATTGGCAGGTTTTCTCATCCAGTTTGTCTTTTAAATCCCATGTTGAAGGCACAGTGATGCCGAAACGTTGGTGGTTTACCCAATAAATTACTGGGAGCTTGTATATTGAGTGTGCGACTCTGTTTATTTATTTGTACAGCATACAGTTTAAATCCCATGTTACCACATATTCCAGTCTCGTATTCACTTGTGGGAAAGGTGGAAATCTAGTTGTCTCCCAATATCAGACAATCTGTTGCATAATAGCTCACCTGAGGGAGGTATCCACAGCATGTGGGGACATGGAACCCAAACTGGTCAATGACAGGAACATCAGGTCCTTTTCCTGTTTACATTTAATAGAGTGGTGAGTGAAGGCATGGAGTAGTCTGATGTTGTATACGTGAGAAAGCTTGACTTTTAAACTGTACGAATTGTTTTACCCAAAAAAATAGATCAGTCAATCAATGGACTAGGTGAGTTACCAACTGTCTGCTGTTCCTTATTCTGTCTGTCCCTGTGTCTCTGGTTGTGTAGGTGCAGATCAGCCAGAAGCTCTCCCAGCTGCTTAGAGTGCCTGGGGGAATCAATCAGACAATCATTAACACACTCAATCATCACAATAAAGTCTGACATAGCACTAATACTTTACTAATGCATACAGAAGAAGAAGAAGAAGAAGAAGAAGAAGAAGAAGAAGAAGAAGAAGAAGAAGAAGAAGAAGAAGAAGAAAGATCAAAGACGTGTATTATACAGTATATGAGGAGATTCTCTTACCTGCTGAGACCCCTCATGTCAACATGTTCCATGACGAACACAGCCCCTCCTGTATCCAGCTCTATCACCTTGACAGGCTTGGGGACCTTCACTGTGTCTGTCATGACGATGGCTTCCAAGCTAGCCAGCTCCCCATCAAACATACGCTTCGCCTGGGGAACGAGGATAGGAGACGTGAGGATCATCATGAGATTGACCAAGGAATTATACCATACCTTGAGATAGTGGCACAGCCCTTTGTGATGAAATGTATTGTGCAGAAAAAGTGATTATGTATGTTTCTATGTACAATTGATCACTTGTTTACAAAACATGCAAAACTAGCTTCCCACGGAAGTAGTCTAGCAGCCTTCAGAGACGGCAGTTTATGACTTTTCAGAGGTCAGGATTAGGGCTGTCCCATCACATTAAAACATCCAGCTCTGTGCACAACAGTGCCCTGATTTTGCCATCACATGACTGGATGGCTCTATTGTGAATCCTAATCCTTTGCTCTCAGAGTGCTGGCTACTGTAATTCATTTGATACAGTGTGTAGCTAAATAGCTTGCAACAAAATAATGTTTGATATTTCTGACAAATTATCCTTATTAGGCTACTATTTTACAGTGCTAATCTATTTTGAGTGACTTCATATGTCAATGTAAAGGCATGCAGTATGGAATTGGTAATTAAGTAAATGAAGAACCTGACTCTTGTGGTTGATCTTGACAAACACTCTCCCGTGGTCAGTATCAAAGCTCTGTCCCTGGCTGATACAACCACCTCCAGAATGGCCAGTTGACTTCAGCATGGATGCTCCCAGCTCCTTCTTCAGCTGAGCTTCCATGGCTGTTCTCCAAGATGCTCTCCAAACGCTTGAAGAAGAACCTATTGCTGAACTTAGCTGCACACCACCGGGGTGGATTGTTTGACTCCCAAACTTCTTTAGGTTTGACTCCCACTCCCGTAGCTGTCTGTTTATGTTTTGACAACTGGGTGGAAGAAGGCGTGGCTTGTTTTCGAAGGAAAGGAAGTGATAAATGTTTTTGGTTCCGGGTCAGTCAGCAATGAAACGACTAATGAGAAACTGGATTTGTAATGATTGACTTCTTATTTGTGCAATCATAGTTGATCATATGAGCGTCGCCATGGTGTCAAAGGAAGCTGGAGAGGCTTGCTAGCTAACTAGTCTCGACAAGTTTGATACGGATGAAGTCTTTGTTGGATTTTACGAAATGTGTTTGCTGCTCGGTGCGACCGGTGTTGGAAAGACGCTGCTCTTGAAACGTTTACAGAATATCCTTTCAAACTAGCCAGCATTGAGATTGATGTAGCAAGCAAGCAAGATAATAAGCTAGCTAGTTAACGTTAGCAATTATGACCATGGCTGCATCTCAATAATGCTGGCATCCTTTCCTCGTATCCTCTTCTTCCTCTCCTTCATCTGCTTGGAATCTGATGACAGTGTTCCAATACACATCCACCATATTCTTCTTCTCACCTATCCTGTGTTTTAATATCAGTGCAAATGAAGGAGAGGAGACCGGAAGAGGGGGCCACTGTTGACTATTGAGAAGACGCAGCCCATGTCTCACTCCATCATGTATCTTCAGAGGACATTTCCATGCCATCCTGTCTCATAAATTACAACCGCTAACGTCACAGTGTCTATTTAATCACCCTTAACAGACGATTCACAGCTCAATTTGAGAGACGGGACAACTGATTTAGGGGAACCCCCTGTTACTCTACCTACGGTGAGTCCATTCAGTACTCACCACAGTGATTGTTGCGTCAGTCACCATTTGAGGGTGTCTTAAAACAGAAAATGAATATTCTAGACTACTATTATGTCTCCATCTATTACAGGTGGGCACCAACCTGACAGACCTGACTCTGAAGAGGAAGAGGGTGACCGTGAGAGAGCTGGGAGGCTGTATGGGACCTATCTGGCCCAGCTACTATACGGACTGCTCCTCTGTCATCGTGAGTCCAGAACCACATCCATACAGTGTATAAGTCGAGTTAATATATCTACTCTAAAGAAGAAGATGATGACAGGGGGGCAATCTGGTCCAGATACTACCTACACCGAATGCTCCTCTGTTATTGTCCATAGACATTTTATAAATTAAACCTTTTATGGATTCAGGTTTGTCCAATTGAGATCAAATCTCTTCAGCAAGAGAGCCCTGGTCCAAGATAGCAGTAGCATGAGAACCACCTCATGACTCCTATATAGGAAGACATTTCTCTCAATTTGGGAATAATTCATTGTAAGTGCTTGGAATGATCTCAATAATACTTTGTACACATAATACATTGATTGTGAAGTTTAATGCAAAAATAGTAAATATTTCTATATGATTAATAAGCAAAGCTCCTCTGATCAGAAATAGAGATCAACCAGAGGTTTGAATACGCTAATATCACTGCAATACATGGTAGACCATCAGCCCACTGAACTGGGAGATCATCTGTGCATTCTGCATAATTTCAGGCTTGTCGACTGCAGGCATGAATGATTTAAAATAAAATAATTGTTGTTTGTCCTCTATATAGTTCATGGTGGACTCTGCCAACACCACCCAGATCTCGTCCTCCTGTATCCAGCTCCTGTCTGTCCTCTCTGCTGAACCACTCCACACAGCCTCTGTCCTGGTTATCTTCAACAAGAGGTCTTGTAGTAACACAGACACTACACATTCTCTGGACAAGATCAGTGTATTTTATAGGTGAAACATTCAGAAAGTTCCAGATAGAAATGTAATGAATAGATGTGACATGATCCCCTATTTTCTACATGACAGACAATCAGGTTTATTCAGCACAATACAGTTCTATCTGAATGTTTTGCAACATTGCACCTTACTAGACAGACCCCTGGCTACGAAACAGACGTATCTAATTCCTCCCATTATACTCCCACTTTAAATGCTTTTTTCCCAAACAGACAGTTTCTCTCCCTCCCTGCAACGTTCCTGACTGATTCTCCACCCTTCTTCTCAGGATCTCTATTGTACCATGAGTCTAGTAGAGATTAGCTTTATTCACCTCCTTTGCATAAGTGATCAACAGTGCCTCTCCCTCGCTTTGCAAATGTCTAACCCTTTCTCCACCCGCCCTTCCTCCAGGGACCTCCCTTGTACCATGAGTCTCGTAGAGATGATGTCACTGTTCAGGATGGATGACATCATCGCCTCTGCCACCCAGCCAATCACAACCCTGGAACTGAGCGCTCGATCCGGCCAGGGGCTCCAGGAGGTGTTGGCCTGGCTGGACTCCACCCCTAACTGACTGACTGACTGACTGACTGATGTCATAGAAGCATCTTCCTTTCAGGAAGCAGTTCCTCATTACTGGTGCTTTCAAGACAACTGGGAAAAATACGAGGTCATATCATGACGTCAGTGATCTTCAGGTCGGAGCACTAGAAAGAGGCCCAAGTTCCCGAGTTGGAATTCTAAGTTGGATGACCGTTCAAAACGATTTTCTCAGTCGGAGCTCGTCCCCCCCCCAGTTTTCACACCAAGAATGATGCCGTCATTCACATGGCATCACGTCTTCTTGAGGAGGCGGGATATTAATGCTCTTACAGCTGGAACATCATCCCTGTATTTATTGCCAACACTCTGTATAGATACTGTATCTACCAGGAGTTGTTTTTCAAAGGCTGAGGGAGAACACTGTTATATCATTTGGTTCAAGAATTTCCAAACGGGGAAATGCATAATCATGTGTGGAGTAGTGTCCTCGATGTAGCCTAACTATACTGGAGTAGTGTCCTCGATGTAGCCTAACTATACTGGAGTAGTGTCCTCGATGTAGCCTAACTATACTGGAGTAGTGTCCTCGATGTAGCCTAACTATACTGGAGTAGTGTCCCTCGATGTAGCCTAACTATACTGGAGTAGTGTCCTCGATGTAGCCTAACTATACTGGAGTAGTGTCCTCGATGTAGCCTAACTATACTGGAGTAGTGTCCTCGATGTAGCCTAACTATACTGGAGTAGTGTCCTCGATGTAGCCTAACTATACTGGAGTAGTGTCCTCGATGTAGCCTAACTATACTGGAGTAGTGTCCTCGATGTAGCCTAACTATACTGGAGTAGTGTCCTCGATGTAGACTAACTATACTGGAGTAGTGTCCTCGATGTAGCCTAACTATACTGGAGTAGTGTCCTCGATGTAGCCTAACTATACTGGAGTAGTGTCCTCGATGTAGCCTAACTATACTGGAGTAGTGTCCTCGATGTAGCCTAACTATACTGGAGTAGTGTCCTCGATGTAGCCTAACTATACTGGAGTAGTGTCCTCGATGTAGACTAACTATACTGGAGTAGTGTCCTCGATGTAGCCTTACTATACTGGAGTAGTGTCCTCGATGTAGCCTAACTATACTGGAGTAGTGTCCTCGATGTAGACTAACTATACTGGAGTAGTGTCCTCGATGTAGCCTTACTATACTGGAGTAGTGTCCTCGATGTAGCCTAACTATACTGGAGTAGTGTCCTCGATGTAGCCTAACTATACTGGAGTAGTGTCCTCGATGTAGCCTAACTATACTGGAGTAGTGTCCTCGATGTAGACTAACTATACTGGAGTAGTGTCCTCGATGTAGACTAACTATACTGGAGTAGTGTCCTCGATGTAGACTAACTATACTGGAGTAGTGTCCTCGATGTAGCCTAACTATACTGGAGTAGTGTCCTCGATGTAGACTAACTATACTGGAGTAGTGTCCTCGATGTAGACTAACTATACTGGAGTAGTGTCCTCGATGTAGCCTTACTATACTGGAGTAGTGTCCTCGATGTAGCCTAACTATACTGGAGTAGTGTCCTCGATGTAGACTAACTATACTGGAGTAGTGTCCTCGATGTAGCCTTACTATACTGGAGTAGTGTCCTCGATGTAGCCTAACTATACTGGAGTAGTGTCCTCGATGTAGACTAACTATACTGGAGTAGTGTCCTCGATGTAGCCTAACTATACTGGAGTAGTGTCCTCGATGTAGCCTTACTATACTGGAGTAGTGTCCTCGATGTAGCCTAACTATACTGGAGTAGTGTCCTCGATGTAGCCTAACTATACTGGAGTAGTGTCCTCGATGTAGCCTAACTATACTGGAGTAGTGTCCTCGATGTAGCCTAACTATACTGGAGTAGTGTCCTCGATGTAGACTAACTATACTGGAGTAGTGTCCTCGATGTAGCCTAACTATACTGGAGTAGTGTCCTCGATGTAGCCTAACTATACTGGAGTAGTGTCCTCGATGTAGACTAACTATACTGGAGTAGTGTCCTCGATGTAGACTAACTATACTGGAGTAGTGTCCTCGATGTAGCCTTACTATACTGGAGTAGTGTCCTCGATGTAGCCTAACTATACTGGAGTAGTGTCCTCGATGTAGACTAACTATACTGGAGTAGTGTCCTCGATGTAGCCTTACTATACTGGAGTAGTGTCCTCGATGTAGCCTAACTATACTGGAGTAGTGTCCTCGATGTAGCCTAACTATACTGGAGTAGTGTCCTCGATGTAGCCTAACTATACTGGGAGTAGTGTCCTCGATGTAGCCTAACTATACTGGAGTAGTGTCCTCGATGTAGCCTAACTATACTGGAGTAGTGTCCTCGATGTAGCCTAACTATACTGGAGTAGTGTCCTCGATGTAGCCTAACTATACTGGAGTAGTGTCCTCGATGTAGCCTAACTATACTGGAGTAGTGTCCTCGATGTAGACTAACTATACTGGAGTAGTGTCCTCGATGTAGACTAACTATACTGGAGTAGTGTCCTCGATGTAGCCTAACTATACTGGAGTAGTGTCCTCGATGTAGACTAACTATACTGGAGTAGTGTCCTCGATGTAGCCTTACTATACTGGAGTAGTGTCCTCGATGTAGCCTATACTGGAGTAGTGTCCTCGATGTAGACTAACTATACTGGAGTAGTGTCCTCGATGTAGCCTAACTATACTGGAGTAGTGTCCTCGATGTAGACTAACTATACTGGAGTAGTGTCCTCGATGTAGCCTAACTATACTGGAGTAGTGTCCTCGATGTAGCCTAACTATACTGGAGTAGTGTCCTCGATGTAGCCTAACTATACTGGAGTAGTGTCCTCGATGTAGACTAACTATACTGGAGTAGTGTCCTCGATGTAGCCTTACTATACTGGAGTAGTGTCCTCGATGTAGCCTAACTATACTGGAGTAGTGTCCTCGATGTAGCCTAACTATACTGGAGTAGTGTCCTCGATGTAGCCTAACTATACTGGAGTAGTGTCCTCGATGTAGACTAACTATACTGGAGTAGTGTCCTCGATGTAGCCTTACTATACTGGAGTAGTGTCCTCGATGTAGCCTTACTATACTGGAGTAGTGTCCTCGATGTAGCCTTACTATACTGGAGTAGTGTCCTCGATGTAGCCTTACTATACTGGAGTAGTGTCCTCGATGTAGACTAACTATACTGGAGTAGTGTCCTCGATGTAGCCTTACTATACTGGAGTAGTGTCCTCGATGTAGCCTAACTATACTGGAGTAGTGTCCTCGATGTAGCCTTACTATACTGGAGTAGTGTCCTCGATGTAGCCTAACTATACTGGAGTAGTGTCCTCGATGTAGACTTACTATGCTGGAGTAGTGTCCTCGATGTAGCCTAACTATATACTGGAGTAGTGTCCTCGATGTAGGCTTACTATACTGGAGTAGTGTCCTCGTTGTAGCCTAACTATACTGGAGTAGTGTCCTCGATGTAGACTAACTATACTGGAGTAGTGTCCTCGATGTAGACTAACTATACTGGAGTAGTGTCCTCGATGTAGACTAACTATACTGGAGTAGTGTCCTCGATGTAGCCTAACTATACTGGAGTAGTGTCCTCGATGTAGCCTTACTATGCTGGATTCATTGATATGGGGAAATGATGGATGACAGTGGAAATACAGTAACTGTTATACAGATGTTTGGCCTCCAGGGGGCAGACAAACATGGTGTACAAAAGTCAACCCTTCAAAGATTGTGTTTTTCTAAGCATTCAATATGTAGAAACATTACATAATAAAATGTTTGATATTACAATCTAGGGCTAGGCCTATATATGCACAGTCATGTATTAACAGATGTAAACCGGTTGAATGGTATCAAAGCAACAAGTCAAGAAATATAATATTGATCATGAAATACAAGCTATAAAAGATGAATGAATGCCAATCCAAGGTGTTGTTATTAGTTAATTATACCCTTATATTTGATGATGACAATCAGTGTTTCACAAGCAATGAGAAGGAAAAAAAATAATGATTTCAATTCAACATTCTTCTAATATGTTGCCTTGCTCATAGGGTCGAATTCTAACTTCCACTGCAATTGAATTTCCACTTCTCCCATTGACATCAATGCAAAATTCAACTTGAAGCGAGAGCGTTAGGATTTACCCCTGTAGTGAATCCTGCAGTTATTCCGGTCCCTTGAAAAGCAGATTTCATTCAGTTATCCCCCAAAGGAATCCCACTCCAGTCCACTATAATGCAATCAAACTACATTAGAATCTTTCTCACCATCAACACTGTTCCATTCCAACAGAAAACCACCATTACACAATAACTCGCTCTGAGTGGGTCTTACTAGGCCTAATGCAACAAAAAGGAAACTTAAAACTGAGTGGTCATTATATGGATGTGGGTTGTCTGGCGTCTCATCACCGGTGTGGCATGTTCTCTGTCCATTCTCAGAAAGCAAGAGTTGCAGTCTGTGCTGGGAAACATACTGAACGTTTGCAGATAGAAATAGATTGAATAGAGCCGACACACTTCCCCTATTCTATCTGGCAGACAATCATATCTGTTCTATATGATACATTTCTATCTGAGCGTTCTGTAACGTTACATCCTCCTGAAAAGACTTGTCCGAGTTATCCCCTAGGGCATCATGGGAGACATAATAGGAGAGAAAGAGCCGACCAATGAAAGCAATCCAGAGAGCGGACCAACCAATCAGCATAGAGCAGTGCGGCGGAACAGTGGGCGTCCTGTCCCAGTGCATTGTGGTCCGTCGGTCGGAGAGATAAGCAGGCATATCTGGTGTACAATCAGTTCAGTGCTGGATCAGGAGTAACAGTGAGGAGCCAATCAAACTAAAGTATGCAGCAGAGTGGGCGGGGCATGTGACTAGATAGGAAGCAGTTGGAAAAGCAGTTAACTAACCTGGTCCCAGATCTGTTTGTGTTGTATAGCCAATGACCATAGTTGGAAAGAGGGCACGAACAGATCTGAGAATAGGTTAGTGCTTACATACTCACTCTGTAAAGTATTGCTAAGTACTTTAGCATCAATATGTCTTCACCCACTGCGCTTACTATAGCGAAGGATGAGCTTGAACATAGGCCTGTATGTACAGTATCTGTCATGAGTTAGGATCAGGTTACTATAGACCTAAACAAGTTCTGTTCTCTCTCTTTCTACCTCTCCTTCCTCCTCCATCCCTCCCTTCAGCAGAGAGGAACATCAAGACAGGTTGTGGTGAAAGCGTAGAGCAGATCCTAGCAGAGGCAGCAGTCTAAGGGTTACAGTCCTATAAAGCCCGTAGAAAAACAACAACAAAATAACAACTGAAGGGATTTGAGTTCAGTCTGAATTCCAGTTGTTGAGTCTTGAGGTTAGATTGACAGAATATAACCTGATAAGAGTTCTGTCTATCCCCTCTTTTACATCCAGCAGAGTTAGAAGGCAGACAGACCAACATGCATGTCGGCCGTGCGCAGCGGGTGGCGGTCCTATCAAATCTGACCGCAAAACATCCGCCGTCATTTTCCTATTAATTTCTCGACGATTCCCAAGCGTTGAATCGTCACCGCTCGTGGACACCCAAGCAGGTGATCTACTGCGCATGGCAGACATTGGTGTTGGTCCATCTTCCCTGTTACGGGGTTCTGTCCAGTTCAGCTAGACAGGCATCATAGGAAGGGGTTCTGACTGTGCTGGTCTCCCAGAGACGAGACGGAGGAGAGGGGTAGCAGGGGCTGTGGCAGCCCAGGTATGTCCAGGGCTCCCTGGGTGGGCTGGGTGAGGGAAGAGGGAAGGCTGGCCGGCTGGTGGCTGGAGGGCAGGGGCAGAGAAGCACTGTAGGGCAGGGAGGGAGGACCGGAGGGGGGGACGGGGGACGTGGAGCTGGGACGCATCTGATTCAGAGTGAGACGAGGCTGTTCACTCTGGAACGGGTTGAGGGGAGATGGAGCACTCAGACCTGGAGGGGGGGAGGAGATAGGGGAAGAGAGAGAGAGAGAGAGAGATAGAGAAAGTCAGTAGAAGCACTTTTAACCATTACACATTAAATGTTTCAATACTTTACCTGCACTTGATTATTAAGTTTGCCCAGTAAGCTACGATAGGATCAATGGAATAGTCCCAAAACAGCAAACTTCAAGCTGCAATTGCCCCAGATCTGAGTAAGTGACTGAGTAGCACTTTACTTGTAAATTGGATGGGGTACATGGTATGGTTGGCTGTGTTCACCTGAGAGGAAGGGGTTCTTGGTTTTGGCTGGGGGGTTGGCTGGTATCAGGCTGTCCAGATTGACCAGGGAGGCCCCTGTGGGCCCCAGGAAGGATTCAGGGGTCCGGCAGGTCCGAGGGCTGGGGACCCCCAGACTGTCCCCTAAACGAGACAGATCAAACAGCTCCGGGCTGCCCTCACCCTCACCACGACTGTTCAGGCTGAAATGACCTCCGTCCATCGCCTCGTCAAACAGGTCACCATCTAATGGAGAGTACATATATATGTTTAAATGTTCAAATATGTTTAGAAATGTATGCTTCTACCCGTACATACAGTGAGGGGAAAAAGTATTTGATCCCCTGCTGATTTTGTACGTTTGCCCACTGACAAAGACATAATCAGTCTATAATTTTAATGGTAGGTTTATTTGAACAGTGAGAGACAGAATAACAACAAAAAAATCCAGAAAAAACGCATGTCAAAAATATTATAAATTGATTTGCATTTTAATGAGGGAAATAAGTATTGATCCCTCTGCAAAACATGACTTAGTACTTGGTGGCAAAACCCTTGTTGGCAATCACAGAGGTCAGACATTTCTTGTAGCTGGCCACCAGGTTTGCACACATCTCAGGAGGGATTTTGTCCCACTCCTCTTTGCAGAGCTTCTCCAAGTCATTAAGGTTTTGAGGCTGATCCCTCCACAGATTTTCTATGGGATTAAGGTCTGGAGACTGGCTAGGCCACTCCAGGACCTTAATGTGCTTCTTCTTGAGCCACTCCTTTGTTGCCTTGGCCGTGTTTTGGGTCATTGTCATGCTGGAATACTCATCCACGACCCATTTTCAATGCCCTAGCTGAGGGAAGGAGGTTCTCACCCAAGATTTGACGGTACATGGCCCCGTCCATCATCCCTTTGATGCGGTGAAGTTGTCCTGTCCCCTTAGCAGAAAAACACCCCCAAAGCATAATGTTTCCACCTCCATGTTTGTCGGTGGGGATGGTGTTCTTGGTGTCATAGGCAGCATTCCTCCTCCTCCAAACACGGCGAGTTGAGTTGATGCCAAAGAGCTCGATTTTGGTCTCATCTGACCACAACACTTTCACCCAGTTCTCCTCTGAATCATTCAGATGTTAATTGGCAAACTTCAGACGGGCCTGTATATGTGCTTTCTTGAGCAGGGGGACCTTGCGGATTTCAGTCCATCACGGTGTAGTGTGTTACCAATTGTTTTCTTGATGACTATGGTCCCAGCTGCCTTGAGATCATTGACAAGATCCTCCCGTGTAGTTCTGGGCTGTTTCCTCACTGTTCTCATGATCATTGCAACTCCACGTGGTGAGATCTTGCATGGAGCCCCAGGCCGAGGGAGATTGACAGTTATTTTGTGTTTCTTCCATTTGCGAATAATCGCACCAACTGTTGTCACCTTCTCACCAAGCTGCTTGGCGATGGTCTTGTAGCCCATTCCAGCCTTGTGTAGGTCTACAATCTTGTCCCTGACATCCTTGGAGAGCTCTTTGGTCTTGGCCATGGTGGAGAGTTTGTAATCTGATTGATTGATTGCTTCTGTGGACAGGTGTCTTTTATACAGGTAACAAACTGAGATTAGGAGCACTCCCTTTAAGAGTGTGCTCCTAATCTCAGCTCGTTACCTGTATTAAAGACACCTGGGTGCCAGAAATCTTTCTGATTGAGAGGGGGTCAAATACTTATTTCCCTCATTAAAATGCAAATCAATGTATAACATTTTTGACATGCGTTTTTCTGGATTTTGTTGTTGTTATTCTGTCTCTCACTGTTCAAATAAACCTACCATTAAAATTATAGACTGATCATTTCTTTGTCAGTGGGCAAACATACAAAATCAGCAGGGGATCAAATACTTTTCTCCCTCACTGTATGTTACATGTTGTTACATGATACATAGAAATGTGTTAAACAAAAGGTAGCAGGTGTGTGTGTATGTGTCTCTGTGTGTGTGTGTGTGTCTCTGTGCGTGTGTGTGTCTCTGTGTGTGTGTGTGTCTCTGTGTGTGTGTGTCTGTGTGTGTGTGTGTGTGTGTGTGTCTCTGTGTGTGTGTCTCTGTGTGTGTGTCTCTGTGTCTCTGTGTGTTTGTCTCTGTGCGTGTGTCTCTGTGTGTGTGTCTCTGTGTGTGTCTCTGTGTCTCTGTGTGTTTGTCTCTGTGCGTGTGTCTCTGTGTGTGTGTCTCTGTGTGTGTGTCTCTGTGTGTGTCTCTGTGTCTCTGTGTGTTTGTCTCTGTGCGTGTGTCTCTGTGTGTGTGTCTCTGTGTGTGTGTCTCTGTGTGTGTCTCTGTGTCTCTGTGTGTTTGTCTCTGTGCGTGTGTCTCTGTGTGTGTCTCTGTGTGTGTGTCTCTGTGTGTCTCTGTGTCTCTGTGTGTTTGTCTCTGTGCGTGTGTCTCTGTGTGTGTCTCTGTGTCTCTGTGTGTTTGTCTCTGTGCGTGTGTCTCTGTGTGTGTGTCTCTGTGCGTGTGTCTCTGTGTGTGTGTCTCTGTGTGTGTCTCTGTGTCTCTGTGTGTTTGTCTCTGTGCGTGTGTCTCTGTGTGTGTGTCTCTGTGTGTGTGTCTCTGTGTGTGTGTCTCTGTGTGTGTCTCTGTGTCTCTGTGTCTCTGTCTCTGTGCGTGTGTCTCTGTGTGTGTGTCTCTGTGCGTGTGTCTCTGTGTGTGTGTCTCTGTGTGTGTCTCTGTGTCTCTGTGTGTTTGTCTCTGTGCGTGTGTCTCTGTGTGTGTGTCTCTGTGTGTTTGTCTCTGTGTGTGTGTCTCTGTGTGTGTGTCTCTGTGTGTGTGTCTCTGTGTGTGTGTCTCTGTGTGTTTGTCTCTGTGTGTGTCTCTGTGTGTGTGTCTCTGTGTGTGTGTCTCTGTGTGTTTGTCTCTGTGTGTGTCTCTGTGTGTGTGTCTCTGTGTGTGTGTCTCTGTGTGTGTGTCTCTGTGTGTGTGTCTCGTGTGTGTCTCTGTGTGTGTGTCTGTGTGTGTGTCTCTGTGTGTGTGTCTCTGTGTGTGTGTCTCTGTGTGTGTGTCTCTGTGTGTCTCTGTGCGTGTGTCTCTGTGCGTGTGTCTCTGTGCGTGTGTCTCTGTGTGTGTGTCTCTGTGTGTGTGTCTCTGTGTGTGTGTCTCTGTGTGTGTCTCTGTGTGTGTGTCTCTGTGTGTGTCTCTGTGTGTGTGTCTCTGTGTGTGTGTCTCTGTGTGTGTGTCTCTGTGTGTGTGTCTCTGTGTGTGTCTCTGTGTCTCTGTGTGTGTCTCTGTGTGTGTCTCTGTGTGTGTGTCTCTGTGTGTGTGTCTCTGTGTGTGTGTCTCTGTGTGTGTCTCTGTGTCTCTGTGTGTGTGTCTCTGTGTGTGTGTCTCTGTGTGTGTGTCTCTGTGCGTGTGTCTCTGTGTGTGTGTCTCTGTGTGTGTGTGTCTCTGTGCGTGTGTCTCTGTGCGTGTGTCTCTGTGTGTGTGTCTCTGTGTGTGTGTCTCTGTGTGTGTGTCTCTGTGTGTGTGTCTCTGTGTGTTTGTCTCTGTGTGTGTGTCTCTGTGTGTGTGTCTCTGTGTGTGTGTCTCTGTGTGTGTGTCTCTGTGTGTGTCTCTGTGTGTGTGTCTCTGTGTGTGTGTCTCTGTGTGTGTGTCTCTGTGTGTGTCTCTGTGTGTGTGTCTCTGTGTGTGTCTCTGTGCGTGTGTCTCTGTGTGTGTGTCTCTGTGTGTGTGTCTCTGTGTGTGTGTCTCTGTGTGTGTGTCTCTGTGTGTGTGTCTCTGTGTGTGTGTCTCTGTGTGTTTGTCTCTGTGTGTGTGTCTCTGTGTGTGTGTCTCTGTGTGTGTCTCTGTGTGTGTGTGTGCGTGTTTAGCCATAGGGAGCCACAGATAGCCAGTCACCTGTAGGGCTGCCAGTTCGAAGAGCAGCTGGGACAGAGAATGGGTCTGCTACCCCCGGGTTCTCCCAGGGGTCCGGAGGGGACCGGCTACGCTCCCAAAGAGGGGCGGAGCTACTGGAGGTGGGAGGAACCATCCAGGTAGACTCTATCACAGGGGGAGTGGAGCGAGCCTCCACTGCAGTAACAGGACAGGGTAAGGATTTACATTATTACACGTCTATAAGCAGATCATAAACATTCCATTAGAGTTACACAAAGCTTTATTAACATTGTTATTATTTGCAAACTGTTTCACAGTTTTCTTTTATATGAGGGTGTGTATTGGTAAGAGAATAACTACCAGAGCCTGGAACACATTATGTAATCAATTGATTTGGGCTATTGGCCTACAGTACAGTATGAGTGGTGAGCAGAGAGAGAGATAATGTTATTGGCCTACAGTACCGTATGAGTGGTGAGCAGAGAGAGAGATAATGTTATTGGCCTACAGTACCGTATGAGTGGTGAGCAGAGAGAGAGATAATGTTATTGGCCTACAGTACAGTATGAGTGGTGAGCAGAGAGAGAGATAATGTTATTGGCCTACAGTACCGTATGAGTGGTGAGCAGAGAGAGAGATAATGTTATTGGCCTACAGTACAGTATGAGTGGTGAGCAGAGAGAGATATAATGTTATTGGCCTACAGTACAGTATGAGTGGTGAGCAAAGAGAGAGATAATGTTATTGGCCTACAGTACAGTATGAGTGGTGAGCAGAGAGAGAGATAATGTTATTGGCCTACAGTACAGTATGAGTGGTGAGCAGAGAGAGAGATAATGTTATTGGCCTACAGTACAGTATGAGTGGTGAGCAGAGAGAGAGATAATGTTATTGGCCTACAGTACAGTATGAGTGGTGAGCAGAGAGAGAGATAATGTTATTGGCCTACAGTACAGTATGAGTGGTGAGCAGAGAGAGAGATAATGTTATTGACCTACAGTACAGTATGAGTGGTGAGCAGAGAGAGAGATAATGTTATTGGCCGACAGTACAGTATGAGAGGTGAGCAGAGAGAGAGATAATGTTATTGGCCTACAGTACAGTATGAGTGGTGAGCAGAGAGAGATATAATGTTATTGGCCTACAGTACAGTATGAGTGGTGAGCAGAGAGAGAGATAATGTTATTGGCCTACAGTACAGTATGAGTGGTGAGCAGAGAGAGAGATAATGTTATTGGCCTACAGTACAGTATGAGTGGTGAGCAGAGAGAGATATAATGTTATTGGCCTACAGTACAGTATGAGTGGTGAGCAGAGAGAGAGATAATGTTATTGGCCTACAGTACAGTATGAGTGGTGAGCAGAGAGAGAGATAATGTTATTGGCCTACAGTACAGTATGAGTGGTGAGCAGAGAGAGATATAATGTTATTGGCCTACAGTACAGTATGAGTGGTGAGCAGAGAGAGAGATAATGTTATTGGCCTACAGTACAGTATGAGTGGTGAGCAGAGAGAGAGATAATGTTATTGGCCTACAGTACAGTATGAGTGGTGAGCAGAGAGAGAGATAATGCTATTGGCCTACAGTACAGTATGAGTGGTGAGCAGAGAGAGAGATAATGTTATTGGCCTACAGTACAGTATGAGTGGTGAGCAGAGAGAGAGATAATGTTATTGGCCTACAGTACAGTATGAGTGGTGAGCAGAGAGAGAGATAATGTTATTGGCCTACAGTACAGTATGAGTGGTGAGCAGAGAGAGAGATAATGTTATTGGCCTACAGTACAGTATGAGTGGTGAGCAGAGAGAGAGATAATGCTGGAAGGCAGACAGTACAGTATGAGTGGTGAGCAGAGAGAGAGATAATGCTGGAAGGCAGACAGTACAGTATGAGTGGTGAGCAGAGAGAGAGATAATGCTGGAAGGCAGACAGTACAGTATGAGTGGTGAGCAGAGAGATAGCGAGAGAGAGATAATGCTGGGATAATGCTGGAGGGCAGACAGTAGACTGTAACTGTATTAATGAGTCAGTGCTGACTGAGGGCAGACAGTAGACTGTAACTGTATTAATGGGTCAGTGCTGACTGAGGACAGACAGTAGACTGTAACTGTATTAATGAGTCAGTGCTGACTGAGGACAGACAGTAGACTGTAACTGTATTAATGAGTCAGTGCTGACTGAGGACAGACAGTAGACTGTAACTGTATTAATGAGTCAGTGCTGACTGAGGACAGACAGTAGACTGTAACTGTATTAATGAGTCAGTGCTGACTGAGGGCAGACAGTAGACTGTAACTGTATTAATGAGTCAGTGCTGACTGAGGGCAGACAGTAGACTGTAACTGTATTAATGAGTCAGTGCTGACTGAGGGCATACAGTAGTCTGTAACTGTATTAATGAGTCAGTGCTGACTGAGGACAGACAGTAGACTGTAACTGTATTAATGAGTCAGTGCTGACTGAGGACAGACAGTAGACTGTAACTGTATTAATGAGTCAGTGCTGACTGAGGGCAGACAGTAGACTGTAACTGTATTAATGAGTCAGTGCTGACTGAGGGCAGACAGTAGACTGTAACTGTATTAATGAGTCAGTGCTGACTGAGGGCAGACAGTAGACTGTAACTGTATTAATGAGTCAGTGCTGACTGAGGGCAGACAGTAGACTGTAACTGTATTAATGAGTCAGTGCTGACTGAGGACAGACAGTAGACTGTAACTGTATTAATGAGTCAGTGCTGACTGAGGGCAGACAGTAGACTGTAACTGTATTAATGAGTCAGTGCTGACTGAGGACAGACAGTAGACTGTAACTGTATTAATGAGTCAGTGCTGACTGAGGACAGACAGTAGACTGTAACTGTATTAATGAGTCAGTGCTGACTGAGGGCAGACAGTAGACTGTAACTGTATTAATGAGTCAGTGCTGACTGAGGACAGACAGTAGACTGTAACTGTATTAATGAGTCAGTGCTGACTGAGGGCATACAGTAGTCTGTAACTGTATTAATGAGTCAGTGCTGACTGAGGGCAGACAGTAGACTGTAACTGTATTAATGAGTCAGTGCTGACTGAGGGCAGACAGTAGACTGTAACTGTATTAATGAGTCAGTGCTGACTGAGGGCATACAGTAGTCTGTAACTGTATTAATGAGTCAGTGCTGACTGAGGACAGACAGTAGACTGTAACTGTATTAATGAGTCAGTGCTGACTGAGGACAGACAGTAGACTGTAACTGTATTAATGAGTCAGTGCTGACTGAGGGCAGACAGTAGACTGTAACTGTATTAATGAGTCAGTGCTGACTGAGGACAGACAGTAGACTGTAACTGTATTAATGAGTCAGTGCTGACTGAGGACAGACAGTAGACTGTAACTGTATTAATGAGTCAGTGCTGACTGAGGGCAGACAGTAGATGTAACTGTATTAATGAGTCAGTGCTGACTGAGGGCAGACAGTAGACTGTAACTGTATTAATGAGTCAGTGCTGACTGAGGGCAGACAGTAGACTGTAACTGTATTAATGAGTCAGTGCTGACTGAGGACATAAAGTAGACTGTAACTGTATTAATGAGTCAGTGCTGACTGAGGGCAGACAGTAGACTGTAACTGTATTAATGAGTCAGTGCTGACTGAGGACAGACAGTAGACTGTAACTGTATTAATGAGTCAGTGCTGACTGAGGACAGACAGTAGACTGTAACTGTATTAATGAGTCAGTGCTGACTGAGGGCAGACAGTAGACTGTAACTGTATTAATGAGTCAGTGCTGACTGAGGACAGACAGTAGAATTGTAACTGTATTAATGAGTCAGTGCTGACTGAGGACAGACAGTAGAATTGTAACTGTATTAATGAGTCAGTGCTGACTGAGGACAGACAGTAGACTGTAACTGTATTAATGAGTCAGTGCTGACTGAGGACAGACAGTAGACTGTAACTGTATTAATGAGTCAGTGCTGACTGAGGGCAGACAGTAGACTGTAACTGTATTAATGAGTCAGTGCTGACTGAGGGCAGACAGTAGACTGTAACTGTATTAATGAGTCAGTGCTGACTGAGGACAGACAGTAGACTGTAACTGTATTAATGAGTCAGTGCTGACTGAGGACAGGAAGTGCAGTATAATGAGGATACAGTCCCAATTCACTCTATCCCTTCCCCCTGACCCTATCCCTTCTCCCTGGCCCTATCCCTTCCCCCTGGCCCTATCCCTTCCCCCTGGCCCTATCCCTTCCCCCTGGCCCTATCCCTTCCCCCTGGTCCTATCCTTTCCCCCTGGTCCTATCCCTTCCCCCTGGTCCTATCCCTTCCCCCTGACCCTATCCCTTCCCCCTGACCCTATCCCTTCCCCCTGGTCCTATCCCTTCCCCCTGGCCCTATCCCTTCCCCCTGGCCCTATCCCTTCCCCCTGGCCCTATCCCTTCCCCCTGGCCCTATCCCTTCCCCCTGGTCCTATCCTTTCCCCCTGGTCCTATCCCTTCCCCCTGGCCCTATCCCTTCCCCCTGACCCTATCCCTTCCCTCCCCTGGTCCTATCCTTTCCCCCCTGGTCCTATCCCTTACCCCCTGGTCCTATCCCTTCCCCCTGACCCTATCCCTTCCCCCTGGTCCTATCCTTTCCCCCTGGTCCTATCCCTTACCACTGGTCCTGTCCCTTCCCCTGGTCCTAACTACACTGTGTATACATATCCAGACCAATACATGTCTATGATCCAGACCCTTCAGATCGGAGGAAGGGGTAGGGCCAAGGTTGAAGGGTTAGGGAGTGAATTGGGACCGGCTGTTAAGAGTTAGAGCTCTTTAGAGGCTTGGAGCAGCTCTTACCCAGTGAGTCCCAGGGGTCGGAGGCTGCCCCAGCCCCAGGCAGGTGACCAGCCCCAGCAGCAGCCTGGGCCTGGGGGAGGGGGTGGTGGAGAGGGGTGCGGATGTTCCCCCTGGCAGGTCCCAGGGGTTGGCGCTAGAACTAGGAGGCACCTCAGACGACACAGCAAACACCTCCACCAGGTCCATCATGGCAGACTATCCACAGAGAAAGAAGAAACAGGTTCTAATCATTAAATAGGTAAGTCTTGTCGGAGTCAGAGCGGCCCATAGAGCAGGAGCCTGTGTCCTGTTTCTGTAGCGTGAGGCAGCGTGATGTACAAATACACCCCCTGGACAGGACGCTAGTCTGTTGCAGGGCCTTATAGTTATAGTCATAGGAGTTATAGGATAGGTGGATAGTCATAGGAGTTATAGGATAGGTGGATAGTCATAGGAGTTATAAGATAGTCATATGAGTTAGGATAGTCATAGGAGTTATAGGATAGGAGGATAGTCATATGAGTTATAGGATAGTCATAGGAGTTATAGGATAGTCGTAGGAGTTATAGGATAGGTGGATAGTTAGAGGATAGGTGGATAGTCATATGAGTTATAGGATAGTCATAGGAGAATAGTCAGGAGTTATAGGATAGTCATATGAGTTAGGATAGGTGGATAGTCATAGGAGTTATAGGATAGTCATAGGAGTTAGGATAGTCATAGGAGTTATAGGATAGTAGGATAGTCATGAGTTATAGGATAGTCATAGGAGTTATAGGATAGTCGTAGGAGTTATAGGATAGGAGGATAGTCATATGAGTTATAGGATAGTCATAGGAGTTATAGGATAGTCGTAGGAGTTATAGGATAGGTGGATAGTTAGAGGATAGGTGGATAGTCATATGAGTTATAGGATAGTCATAGGAGAATAGTCAGGAGTTATAGGATAGTCATATGAGTTAGGATAGGTGGATAGTCATAGGAGTTATAGGATAGTCATAGGCATTATAGGATAGGTGGATAGTCATAGGCGTTATAGGATAGGTGGATAGTCATAGGAGTTATAGGATAGTCATAGAAGTTATAGGATAGGTGGATAGTCATAGGCGTTATAGGATAGTCATAGCCGTTATAGGATAGGTGGATAGTCATAGGCGTTATAGGATAGGTGGATAGTCATAGGAGTTATAGGATAGTCATAGGAGTTATAGGATAGGTGGATAGTCATAGGCGTTATAGGATAGTCATAGGAGTTATAGGATAGTCATAGGCGTTATAGGATATACATTATATACTCTAGGTTACATAGAGTAGTACGGTGTGTTAACTGTTCCTACCCCAATTCCACCAGAGGCCGCCTCCCGTTTGCTCTCCTCCAGAGCTTTCTGGAGCAACGACTCGTCTCCTTGGCGACTCCGTTGCTCCTGGCAACACACACAGACGCTGTTAGGGCATGAAAGGGCTCGGAGACAAGCTCACTGATTCTAACACACACACCCACACTGGCTGGCTGGCTCCCAACTGGCACTCTATTTTGATATATACTGCACTATGGGACCAGGACCCATAGGGCACTACATAAGGAACAAATGTAGTGCTTTGACTCTGGTGAAAAGTAGTGCACTATATAGGGAATAGGCCTCTGGTCTAAAGTAGTGCACTATATAGGGTGCCATTTGGGACGTAGACAGTCTTTACACACAGTCACAGTACTAACTCAGAGAAACTGTCACAGTACTAACTCAGAGAAACAGTCACAGTACTAACTCAGAGAAACAGTCACAGTACTAACTCAGAGAAACAGTCACAGTACTAACTCAGAGAAACAGTCACAATAACAGAAATGCATGGTTAGACAACACAGACTACTGAACCACAGCAACAACACGTCTACAAACTGGACATGACATGCGAGTAGGAACGGCATCACTGATTCTCACATACTGACTCCATGTACTGACTCCATGCACTGACTTCATATACTGACTCACACATAGTCAGACATACACACAACACATGCATGGTCACACAACAACAACACATGTCTAGAAGCTGGACAATACATGTGAGAAGGAAAAGGCATCAGAGAGACAGACGGAGACAGAGAGTCTACTCCGGTCAGAGAGGAGAGCAGTCAAGCATGTCACTCAGTGAGTAACTGCTTCCATTGTGCCACCCTGGCAGAGAGAGAGAGAGAGAGAGAGAGAGAGAGAGAGAGAGAGAGAGAGAGAGAGAGAGAGAGAGAGAGAGAGAGAGAGAGAGAGAGAGAGAGAGAGAGAGAGAGAGAGAGAGAGAGAGAGAGAGAGAGAGAGAGAGAGAGAGAGAGAGAGAGAGAGAGAGAGAGAGAGAGAGAGAGAGAGAGAGAGAGAGAGAGAGAGAGAGAGAGAGAGAGAAAGCCAGTGGAGCAAGAGAAGCAGAGTGAGTTCCCAGTCTAGAGAAGCAGAGTGAGTTCCCAGTCTAGAGAAGCAGAGTGAGTTCCCAGTCTAGAGAAGCAGAGTGAGTTCCAAGTCTAGAGAAGCAGAGTGAGTTCCAAGTCTAGAGAAGCAGAGTGAGTTCCAAGTCTAGAGAAGCAGAGTGAGTTCCCAGTCTATTGAAGCAGAGTGAGTTCCCAGTCTATTGAAGCAGAGTGAGTTCCCAGTCTAGAGAAGCAGAGTGAGTTCCCAGTCTATTGAAGCAGAGTGAGTTCCCAGTCTAGAGAAGCAGAGTGAGTTCCCAGTCTATTGAAGCAGAGTGAGTTCCCAGTCTAGAGAAGCAGAGTGAGTTCCCAGTCTAGAGAAGCAGAGTGAGTTCCCAGTCTAGAGAAGCAGAGTGAGTTCCAAGTCTAGAGAAGCAGAGTGAGTTCCAAGTCTAGAGAAGCAGAGTGAGTTCCCAGTCTATTGAAGCAGAGTGAGTTCCCAGTCTAGAGAAGCAGAGTGAGTTCCCAGTCTAGAGAAGCAGAGTGAGTTCCCAGTCTAGAGAAGCAGAGTGAGTTCCCAGTCTAGAGAAGCAGAGTGAGTTCCCAGTCTATTGAAGCAGAGTGAGTTCCCAGTCTATTGAAGCAGAGTGAGTTCCCAGTCTAGAGAAGCAGAGTGAGTTCCCAGTCTATTGAAGCAGAGTGAGTTCCCAGTCTAGAGAAGCAGAGTGAGTTCCCAGTCTAGAGAAGCAGAGTGAGTTCCAAGTCTAGAGAAGCAGAGTGAGTTCCAAGTCTAGAGAAGCAGAGTGAGTTCCCAGTCTATTGAAGCAGAGTGAGTTCCCAGTCTAGAGAAGCAGAGTGAGTTCCCAGTCTAGAGAAGCAGAGTGAGTTCCCAGTCTATTGAAGCAGAGTGAGTTCCCAGTCTAGAGAAGCAGAGTGAGTTCCCAGTCTAGAGAAGCAGAGTGAGTTCCCAGTCTAGAGAAGCAGAGTGAGTTCCCAGTCTAGAGAAGCAGAGTGAGTTCCCAGTCTATTGAAGCAGAGTGAGTTCGCAGTCTAGAGAAGCAGAGTGAGTTCCAAGTCTAGAGAAGCAGAGTGAGTTCCAAGTCTAGAGAAGCAGAGTGAGTTCCAAGTCTAGAGAAGCAGAGTGAGTTCCCAGTCTATTGAAGCAGAGTGAGTTCCCAGTCTAGAGAAGCAGAGTTTGTTCCCAGTCTAGAGAAGCAGAGTGAGTTCCCAGTCTATTGAAGCAGAGTGAGTTCCCAGTCTAGAGAAGCAGAGTGAGTTCCCAGTCTAGAGAAGCAGAGTGAGTTCCCAGTCTAGAGAAGCAGAGTGAGTTCCCAGTCTAGAGAAGCAGAGTGAGTTCCCAGTCTAGAGAAGCAGAGTGAGTTCCAAGTCTAGAGAAGCAGAGTGAGTTCCAAGTCTAGAGAAGCAGAGTGAGTTCCCAGTCTATTGAAGCAGAGTGAGTTCCCAGTCTATTGAAGCAGAGTGAGTTCCCAGTCTAGAGAAGCAGAGTGAGTTCCCCAGTCTATTGAAGCAGAGTGAGTTCCCAGTCTAGAGAAGCAGAGTGAGTTCCCAGTCTATTGAAGCAGAGTGAGTTCCCAGTCTAGAGAAGCAGAGTGAGTTCCCAGTCTAGAGAAGCAGAGTGAGTTCCCAGTCTAGAGAAGCAGAGTGAGTTCCAAGTCTAGAGAAGCAGAGTGAGTTCCAAGTCTAGAGAAGCAGAGTGAGTTCCCAGTCTATTGAAGCAGAGTGAGTTCCCAGTCTAGAGAAGCAGAGTGAGTTCCCAGTCTAGAGAAGCAGAGTGAGTTCCCAGTCTAGAGAAGCAGAGTGAGTTCCCAGTCTAGAGAAGCAGAGTGAGTTCCCAGTCTATTGAAGCAGAGTGAGTTCCCAGTCTATTGAAGCAGAGTGAGTTCCCAGTCTAGAGAAGCAGAGTGAGTTCCCAGTCTATTGAAGCAGAGTGAGTTCCCAGTCTAGAGAAGCAGAGTGAGTTCCAAGTCTAGAGAAGCAGAGTGAGTTCCAAGTCTAGAGAAGCAGAGTGAGTTCCAAGTCTAGAGAAGCAGAGTGAGTTCCCAGTCTATTGAAGCAGAGTGAGTTCCCAGTCTAGAGAAGCAGAGTGAGTTCCCAGTCTAGAGAAGCAGAGTGAGTTCCCAGTCTATTGAAGCAGAGTGAGTTCCCAGTCTAGAGAAGCAGAGTGAGTTCCCAGTCTAGAGAAGCAGAGTGAGTTCCCAGTCTAGAGAAGCAGAGTGAGTTCCCAGTCTAGAGAAGCAGAGTGAGTTCCCAGTCTATTGAAGCAGAGTGAGTTCGCAGTCTAGAGAAGCAGAGTGAGTTCCAAGTCTAGAGAAGCAGAGTGAGTTCCAAGTCTAGAGAAGCAGAGTGAGTTCCAAGTCTAGAGAAGCAGAGTGAGTTCCCAGTCTATTGAAGCAGAGTGAGTTCCCAGTCTAGAGAAGCAGAGTTTGTTCCCAGTCTAGAGAAGCAGAGTGAGTTCCCAGTCTATTGAAGCAGAGTGAGTTCCCAGTCTAGAGAAGCAGAGTGAGTTCCCAGTCTAGAGAAGCAGAGTGAGTTCCCAGTCTAGAGAAGCAGAGTGAGTTCCCAGTCTAGAGAAGCAGAGTGAGTTCCCAGTCTAGAGAAGCAGAGTGAGTTCCCAGTCTAGAGAGTAAAACATTGAGGATGGGGGGATGAGCAGCCAGACAGGAGGAAGGAAGGAAAGAAAGAGAGGTGTTGAGCAGTGCTGAGCTGAAGGACCAGAAGGGGTTAGACACAAGACACAAAACACAGGGGCTTAGGGGGAGAGAACATGCTCCCCCATTCCCCTCTCAGTGGGCCAAACCTCATCCCTGTGTAGTGCACTACTTTGGACCTGAAACCTTTGTGGCTGGCCTGGTCAAGCAGTCTGACCGCTGCACTCACTCACTCACGTTTCTGTTTCACTACACCAGAATGTGAGCTGGCAGGGGGATCAGGCTGGTTCCACCAGGCCACTATCACGCAGTGCACTATCACGCAGTGCACTAGGTAGTGTGTAGGGTGCCATGTGGGTCTTGGCCAGTGACACCCAGGGCCAGGGGGCGCTACCTGCTGGTGCTCCTCTTTGCTCAGGCTCAGGGCGATCCGGAGCTGTGTCTCTTCATCCATATCCAAGGCAACCGGAGGAGGCGGGGCCGGCTAGAAGGGAGCCAAATGGGTATGTGGAGGAGGAGGGAAATACAGATCAGTCGTTGGTGGACAAATAAAAAAAACACACTTCCTAACAATGCCATGATATTCACATTGGTGCATTTCAAGGTTGTCTTTTAGGTTTTTTTTACAGACGCACCACGAATCTCAGAACAACGCTGTATCACACCATGTGGTTGCTGAGACCACCGTTGTTGATAAAAGACGACCTGGAACGCCACCGTTGTTGATAAAAGACTACCTGGAACGCCACCGTTGTTGATAAAAGACTACCTGGAACGCCACCGTTGTTGATAAAAGGCTACCTGGAACGCCACCATTGTTGATAAAAGACGGCCTGGAACGCCACCATTGTTGATAAAAGACTACCTGGAATGCCACCGTTGTTGATAAAAGACTACCTGGAACGCCACCGTTGTTGATAAAAGGCTACCTGGAACGCCACCATTGTTGATAAAAGACGGCCTGGAACGCCACCATTGTTGATAAAAGACGACCTGGAACGCCACCGTTGTTGATAAAAGACTACCTGGAACGCCACCGTTGTTGATAAAAGACGGCCTGGAACGCCACCATTGTTGATACATTGCACGGAAGGCAAGCCACTCTAGGACCTATAGAATTATGAGTGTTCACAGACAACCAATCAGGACAAAGGATGAAGTCTCTTTGCCCCTCCCCAAGATAGGGATTGGCGTGTACACCAGAAGGGGTCAGAGGGCGGGATCTCATACCATTGGTCTAAAGAGAGAGGGAGATGGTGCTATTGGTTAGTGGAAACAGAAGGATGAGCCTTATCCAATCTGTGACGAGGGAAAAGGTGCAGCACAACAAGCTGCTTGGCTGTTCAGGAACCAGGGTCAAAGTTCATTTACCCACAGGTCTAAGAGAGAGAGCGAGAGAGAGAGTGAGAGCTTGCTTCAGTATAGCAGCAGGAGGTAAAATGGTTTGGTTAGGTTTAGCATTGCAAAATTCAGGTAACTTTCCTGAAATTCCCTAGTTTCCTAGAAATCCCAGTTGAAGGATTCCCAGAATCAGGAGGGAATATAGAGGGAGAGAAACCTGGGAATTTTGGGAATGTTTCTGGATTTTTGCAATCCTAGTTAGGGTTGAGGATGCAGAGGCTAGAGGGAATGACTCCCTACATCTCAGCAGTACCTTCTGAGCTTCCTCCTCGCTGAGGCTCATAGCGATCTGGAGCTGGGTCTGTTCATCAATGTCCACCGGGGGAGCAGGCTGGAGTGTTAAAGGGGGGCATGTTATTAGTAGGACTAACTGCAGTCAAAACACTTCTGGTTTTTATTCTTTCTAACCAGGGATCAGGGACACCCGGTGAGTGGACTCTGGTCAATAAATGACATGAATTGATGAATTAACAGGTAGAAAAGAGAACCTGAAATAATTTGTCTCTCGACGGCCAGTAGTTGAACAGCGCTGTGTTAGGAGTTGGACTAACAACTGGAAATTCAGCTTTATAATGTTAGTCAATGATTAGTTAGTGTGTGTTTTACAAAAGGAGCTAAGAGTTTGTGTGTTTTATAAAAGGATCTAAGAGTTTTTGTGTGCGTTTTAGTCCCAGGCCTCAGTACAGTATGCAGTATGCACCATCTAACAATACAGTAATACAGAGACACAAAGGCCATTCAGTGCCATCAATACCAGGCTAGCTAACAGTGGATCAATACCAGGCTAGCTAACAGTGGATCAATACCAGGCTAGCTAACAGTGGACGAATGGCTCCATCTTGTCCAGTCAAGTCACTCATTCACTCAGCACAGCTGCCGGCGGATCATTCTCTGCAGCATCGCTCTCTGTAATTGGCCAGATCGGCGGCCAACTCTGAGTATCAGTGTCTTTGATTGGCCAGATCTGTGTTATAGATCGCATCACAAGGAGAGAGGGATGATATTGGTTTCTATTAAAGGCTCAGTGAAATGGATGACACTTAGAGGACAGAGAGAGAGGGAGAGAGAGACGGGGGGACGGGGGGGGAGCTCTGCAGGAGAGTGCGTATGAGTGGGAGGGAGGGGTTGAGCTCTGCAGGAGAGTGCGTATGAGTGGGAGGGAGGCAGCCACATTCACAACATTCTCACACTGCATTTAGTCAGAGTATCAGTGCCTCTTGTTCAGTGTGTGTGTGTGCGCGCGTACTGTGCAAGCGTGTGTGTGTGTATGCATACCCATGAGCGTGTGTGTGTGTGTGTGTGTGTGTGTGTGTGTGCATACCCATGAGGTGTGTGTGTGTGTGTGTGTGTGTGTGTGTGTGTGTGCATATGCATACCCATGAGCGTATGTGTGTGTATCACCTTTTCACTTTCCTCTCGGCTCATGGCCAGAGCCAGCTGCAGTTGTAGCTCCTCCTCCCCGCTGGTCTGGGGGCGGGCCTGCTCCATGTCTGATGCGGCACGGCGAGGGGAGGAAGAGGTGGCTGGGAGGAGGAAGAGGAGGACAGAGGGAGGGAGGAGAGAGAGAGAGAAAGCAGTCATTTTAGTCTGTGATTTTAAGAGCAGAGTTTTAGTAGAGGGAGCTGGCACTGGGTTTGCATGTTAAGTCAACCAGTGTGTGTTGTGTTATTCCAGCAGGGCTGTGCTGTGTTGGCATGGCATGCTCTGCCTTGGTCTGCAAGGCCGCGCCCCAAATGGCAACCTATTCTCTATATAGGGCTCTGGTCTAAAGTAGTGCACTATATAGGAAATAGGGTGCCATTTGGGACAAGCATAACTGCTGCTCTCTGCCTGCCTGCACTAGGAACAATGGTGGCTTGTGTGGAGCAGTGGAGGAGGTAGGGGAGAGGGGGAGAGGGGGAGGGGAGGTAGATGGGAGGAGGTAGAGGGGGAGGTAGAGGTAGAGGGGGAGGTAGAGGGGGTAAAGGAGGAGGTAGAGGAAGTAGAGGAGGAGGTAGAGGTAGAGGGGGTAGAGGAGGTTGAGGGAGTCTGTAGTGTGCCATTTCCCCAAATCCTCTGGGTCGGTTCCTAGACATGCCAGCAGGTTTAGGGGAGAGGAGGGCACACATACAAAGGTTTGGGGTGGGCGATAACTTGACTAAATTATCACGATAACGATAAATTGAAAGATACATTTATTAATGTGCACCACAGTTATTTTTTTAAAATATTACCCTTAAAACTAATACTACTACTTTAAATGTTGTAGCTATCAATTGTCCCATCAACAATCACGCATATTAGCAAACTTATTTAATTTTTAACTTTACCTTTCTCTAGGCTGTAAGGGAAGGGAAGGGGAGTGGGGGGGGCTGTGTAGGGAGACTTTACATTTACATTTTAGTCAGTTAGCAGATGCTCTTATCCAGAGCGACATACAGTTAGTGAGTGCATTATTTATTTTTTTCTTCCATACAGTACTCTATATACGTCCCAAATGGCACCCTATTCCCTACGTAGTGCACTACTTTTCACCAGAGCCCATATAAAGGCAATATGGTGTGATTTGGGACGTAGTCTCTCTCTGCTGAACCCCAATCACTTCCAGTACGCTGCCTCTCAATGTAGCCCGCCTGGGCTGGAATGTACTCTGGCTGGGCCGGCTGGGACCAGACCTGGGTTCAAATACTATTTCAAATCTTCTCAAATACTTTTAAGTGTTCGCTTTAGCCTGCCTGGGGTGCCAGATGGGTAGAGTCTGCACGGTTATTCTATGGTTCCATTAAGACAGACAAGCTCAATCAAGCACAGCCAAAGTATTTTTGAAATGATTTCAAATCGTATTTGAACCCAGGTCTGTCTGGGAAGGGACAGGAATGCCACAGTGCCAGGCCAACCCTCTGACCCCCACCAAACCACCCAGCCCCAGCACATCCATCAGGTCCGTCTAAACCCTCAACGACAGACAAGACAGGACAAGACAGGACAGGACAAGACAGGACAAGACAGGACAGACAGGACAGACAGACAGACTCAAAGATCATCAAGCCAGGACACACAGTATGTCCTCCGACCTCAACTGTCCTTCTGTAACGGTGTTGAAATGGGGCAGAAAACAGGCCAGAGTGTCAATCTGGATGTAGTCTGAATCATTTCACAGTAATTACAAGAAGCATTCTCCAAAGTATGAAGAATTATCAACCCTAGTAATTGTTTCACAGTGAGAAAATTGAATTGTATGATATTGTTTGTACTGTAATTGTATTTAAACAATATGAAATATTTGATCTAATTCCTGTCCGCTGTGGACTACTTTCCCCTGTCCCTGTTGTAACAACCATTCACCTGGACCGCTGGGACTGGTTCTGATCCATACAGTACTGTATGTGAGGAAAGGAGGAAACCTGGCACCATCCCTAAGGTGTCAAAGCTGTCATCAAGGCAAAGGGTGGCTATTTGAAGAATCACTTTTTTGGTTACTACATGATTCCATATGTGTTATTTTATAGTTTTGATGTCTTCACTATTATTCTACAATGTAGAAAATAGTAAAAATAAAGAAACATCCTTGAATGAGTAGGTGTGTCCAAACTTTTGACTATTTTGTTTAAACATAATTTTCAGGATGTAAAAAACTAAAGACTAAAACCAGATCTAAAATATGTAGAAAAGATAATGGACATATCATTTTTAAATAACAATCACCAAAAGAACAACTAGAAAGTCAGGGAGAATAACACATTTTACAAATGATGCATTCAGGAGTATATTTGTGATGGCATGGGGCCCCCAATGATTTTGTTATAATGTTTGAGTCACTCAGATAGCATAAGCCCCCACCACGCCCATGGCCACGTCTCCACCACGCCCATGGCCACGCCCCCACCACGCCCGTGGCCACGCCCCCACCACGCCCATGGCCAAGCTCCCACCACGTCCATGGCCACGCCCCAACCACACCCATGGCCAAGCCCCCACCACGCCCATGGCCACGCCCCAACCACGCCCATGGCCAAGCTCCCACCACGCCCATGGCCAAGCTCCCCACCACGCCCATGGCCACGCCCCCACAGCCACGCTCCCACCACGCCCATGGCCAAGCCCCCACCACGCCCATGGCCACGCCCCCACGGCCACGCTCCCACCACGCCCATGGCCAAGCCCCCACCACGCCCATGGCCACGCCCCCACCACGCCCATGGCCAAGCTCCCACCACGCCCATGGCCACGCCCCCACCACGCCCATGGCCACGCCCCCCACCACGCCCATGGCCAAGCTCCCACCACGCCCATGGCCACGCCCCCACCACGCCCATGGCCAAGCTCCCACCACGCCCATGGCCACGCTCCCACCACGCCCATGGCCAAGCTCCCACCACGCCCATGGCCACGCTCCCACCACGCCCATGGCCAAGCCCCCACCACGCCCATGGCCAAGCCCCCACCACGCCCATGGCCACGCCCCCACCACGCCCATGGCCAAGCTCCCACCACGCCCATGGCCAAGCTCCCACCACGCCCATGGCCAAGCTCCCACCACGCCCATGGCCAAGCTCCCACCACGCCCATGGCCAAGCCCCCACCACGCCCATGGCCAAGCTCCCACCACGCCCATGGCCAAGCTCCCACCACGCCCATGGCCACGCCCCCACAGCCACGCTCCCACCACGCCCATCACCTAAGCCCCATTTTGACACAGAAAAAACTCTGGTGTGTGTTCGTGCGTGTGTGTGTGTCTGTGGGAAAATCAAACATGCACAGACACCAGAAGTATAACGTTAACACAGTGTGACTAACTGAAACTATGCTCATGCTACATAGCTTCCCACACACCCTACACACACTATAGATACCAGATCACACACACCCTACACACACTATAGATACCAGATCACACACACCCTACACACACTATAGATACCAGATCACACACCCTACACACACTATAGATACCAGATCAAACACCCTACACACACTATAGATACCAGATCACACACCCTACACACACTATAGATACCAGATCACACACACCCTACACACACTATAGATACCAGATCACACACCCTACACACACTATATATACCAGATCACACACACCCTACACACACTATAGATACCAGATCACACACCCTACACACACTATAGATACCAGATCACACACCCTACACACACTATAGATACCAGATCACACACCCTACACACACTATAGATACCAGATCCACACACCCTACACACACTATAGATACCAGATCACACACCCTACACACACTATAGATACCAGATCACACACCCTACACTCACTATAGATACCAGATCACACACCCTACACACACTATAGATACCAGACCACACACACCCTACACACACTATAGATACCAGATCACACACCCTACACACACTATAGATACCAGATCACACACACCCTACACACACTATAGATACCAGATCACACACCCTACACACACTATAGATACCAGATCACACACCCTACACACACTATAGATACCAGATCACACACCCTACACACACTATAGATACCAGATCACACACCCTACACACACTATAGATACCAGATCACACACCCTACACACACTATAGATACCAGATCACACACACCCTACACACACTATAGATACCAGATCACACACCCTACACACACTATAGATACCAGACCACACACCCTACACACACTATAGATACCAGATCACACACATAACACACAGGCAACTGGCTGTGGTCTCAGTACAATACTACTGTCCTATCTAACAACTCCACCACATCCTACTGTATCAGAATCCTACTGTACTATCTAACAACTCCACCACATCCTACTGTATCATAATACTACTGTATTAACAACTCCACCACATCCTACTGTATCATAATACTACTGTATTAACAACTCCACCACATCCTACTGTATCATAATACTACTGTATTAACAACTGTATCATCCACCACATTCTACTGTATCATAATACTGCATCCTTCTATCTTACTACTGTGTCATGTTCCAATCGTAGTATTACTACAACACACTATCACATCGTATTACTACACACACCCTATTGTACCTTAACATATACAGTACCAGTCAAAAGTTTGGACACACCTACTCATTCCAGGGTTTTTATTTTTTTTGTCATATTTTCTACATTGTAGAAAACAATGAAATAACACATATGGAATCATGTAGTAACCAAAAAAGTGTTAAACAAATCAAAATATATTTTATATTTGAAATTCTTCAAATAGCCACCCTTTGCCTTGATGACAGCTTTGCACACTCTTGGCATTGTCTCAACCGGCTTCAACTGGAATGCTTTTCCAACAGTCTTGAAGGAGTTCCCACATATGCTAAGCACTTATTGGCTGCTTTTCCTTCACTCTGCGGTCCGACTCATCCCAGATCATCCATTCACCCACACCGCATCTTACAAAGACACGGCGGTTGGAACCAAAAATCTCCAATTTTGACTCCAGACCAAAGGACACATTTCCACCAGCCTAATGTCCATTGCTCGTGTTTCTTGGCCCAAGCAGGTCTCTTCTTCTTATTGGTGTCCTTTAGTAGTGGTTTCTTTGCAGCAATTCAAACATGAAGGCCTGATTCACACAGTCTCCTCTAAACAGTTGATGTTGAGATGTGTCTGTTACTTGAACTCTGTGAAGCATTTATTTGGGCTGAAATTTCTGAGGCTGGTAACACTAATTAACTTATCCTCTGCAGCAGAGGTAACTCTGGGTCTTCCATTCCTGTGGCGGTCCTCATGAGAGCCAGTTTCATCATAGCGCTTGATGGTTTTTGCAACTGCACTTTAAGAAACTTTAGAAGTTCTTGAAATGTTCCGTATTGACTGACCTTCATGTCTTAAAGTAATGATGGACTGTCATTTCTCTTTGCTTATTTGAGCCTATCTTGCCATAAAAGAAATTCCACAAATTAACTTTTAAGAAGGCACACCTGTTAATTGAAATGCATTCCAGGTGACTACCTCATGAAGCTGGTTGAGAGAATGACAAGAGTGTGCAAAGCTGTCATCAAGGTAAAGGGTGGCTATTTGAAGAATCTGAAATATAAAATATATTTTCATTTGTTTAACACTTTTTTGGTTACTACATGATTCCATACGTGTTATTCCATAGTTTCAATGTCTTCACTATTATTCTACAATGTAGAAAATAAAGTAAAACCCTTGAATGAGTAGGTGTGTCCAAACCTTTGACTGGTAGTGTACAATGTGTTCAACTCAAATACAATGTGGTCAACTCAAATTCAATGTGGTCAACTCAAATACAATGTGGTCAACTCAAATACAATGTGGTCAACTCAAATACAATGTGGTCAACCCAAATACAATGTGGTCAACCCAAATACAATGTGGTCAACTCAAATACAATGTGGTCAACTCAAATACAATGTGGTCAACTCAAATACAATGTGGTCAACTCAAATCGGTGGCCTTAGTCAAATTTTGATGGCTATAATATAATAAATGTAAAATCTAGAATGTGCTTGACACAAACCGTTCAAAAGGCACTTAAATATTTTGTCTTGCCCGTTCACCCTCTGAATGGCACACATACACAATCCATGTCTCAAGGCTTAAAAATCCTTCTTCAACCTGTCTCCTCCCCTTCATCTACACTGATTGGATTTAACAAGTTATATCAATAAGGGATCATAGCTTTCACCTGGATTCACCTGGTCAGTTTATGTCATTGAAATAGCAGGTGTCCTTAATGTTTTGTACACTCAGTGTATGTTTATTCTAATAATATGTTTTGTACTAATTTAATGAACAGGCAAACACAGCCACCATGCAGTGGTACTAAAACCCCCCGGGCCAGAGGTAGTGAGAGTCAGAGAGATGACCCACAGCTACCATGCAGTGATACTAAAACCCCCCGGGCCAGAGGTAGTGAGAGTCAGAGAGATGACCCACAGCCACCATGCAGTGATACTAAAACCCCCCAGGCCAGAGGTAGTGAGAGTCAGAGAGATGACCCACAGCCACCATGCAGTGATACTAAAACCCCCCAGGCCAGAGGTAGTGAGAGTCAGAGAGATGACCCACAGCTACCATGCAGTGGTACTAAAACCCCCCAGGCCAGAGGTAGTGAGAGTCAGAGAGAGGACCCACAGCTACCATGCAGTGGTACTAAAACCCCCCAGGCCAGAGGTAGTGAGAGTCAGAGAGATGACCCACAGCTACCATGCAGTGATACTAAAACCCCCCGGGCCAGAGGTAGTGAGAGTCAGAGAGATGACCCACAGCTACCATGCAGTGATACTAAAACCCCCCGGGCCAGAGGTAGTGAGAGTCAGAGAGATGACCCACAGCTACCATGCAGTGATACTAAAACCCCCCAGGCCAGAGGTAGTGAGAGTCAGAGAGATGACCCACAGCCACCATGCAGTGGTACTAAAACCCCCCGGGCCAGAGGTAGTGAGAGTCAGAGAGAGGGCCCCTGGGCTTTGTCGCATGTCTGCTGCCATCACCCTAGAACTGGAACAATTGCTGCTGACGCATAATACATGATCCCCAGTCCCAGCTAGCTAAACATGGCTACCACAGCACAACCATGTATACACAGAACCATGATGAGACAGGGGGAAAAGGTAGAGAGAGTGAGTGAGTGAGTGAGTGTGTGCGCGTCCCATTCTTTGTGGTTGCTGTTCAGCTGGAGTGAAAGAGAACAGGTGAATGGTAGGAATGCAGATATAGAGAGCATCTCACACACTTGGATAGCGTAACCAAAACTAACAAACACTTTATGTAGGAATGGGTTAATAACCAGGATGAGACAATAGACGGAGACATTGGTTGTTTCCCAAATGGTACTCTATTCCCTATACAGTGCACTACTTTTGACCAGAGCCCTATGGGAACAGAGTACCGTTTGGGACGTAGTCATTCATTGGGACCTGTCCAGGTCCTTATGTCCAGCTGCCTGTTTCATGGACCAACAGGACAATAGCCCCTAATTGAATAGGGCCTATGAGGGACAATGACCCAACGGTATACAACCATAGAAACAGAATCTCTTATGCCGTCATTGACATGAATGGAGAGGCCCGTTCTATAGATTATATTTCTATGAACACAACCAGCCATCTCTACAATGAATCTAGATACCGCTGACGTGACGTGCTATCTGTATCTCTGGAGCCCCGAGTAACTGAACGTTTAGTCCCTTTTTTCTGATGACACACACAGACACAGACACTGACTGACACGTTGATAAGATAAGAACAGGGAGTTCTTACTGAGCGTACGAATACGCCATCTATGTGTTCCAGAATCATCTACTATATGTCATGGTCACAAGATAAGAACAGGAGGAGCCAAAACATTCCACCCCAAATCCCCATGAGTAAGAAGGAAGAGGTTAGGGGTTGCTGCACGACAGGGGAGGTAGAGACAGAGATGCACTTTTTCCTCTACTGTGAGAAATACTCCCAAATAAGATCATCTTTTTTTTCCAAGAAAATATCTCAATCAATTCCCAACTTCTGTGCATTTACTAATCACATAAAGCTGGGAATTATTCTGGGTGAGGGAGAAACCACAAATATTACTGCCAGATATGTATATGATTGCCATAGCCTGAGGGACATCCCATGACCATTAATTCCCTATAGTATTGACATTGTATATAACTGACAGTAATACATAATGGAACCATCATCATGTACATGTTGTTATTTATTTATTAGACATTCTTTCTTTGTCTTTTTATAATCTTATTTTCATTTAATTACATTTATCAACCGAAGATTCCCCAATACAACAGCAGTAGTGTTGTACCTGTAAACATGATTATTATTATTACTGGAAATTAACTGGATTTCAATATCCTCATAGCATTGTATTTACTGAAAGGCTGTACCACTATAGCACTTTGGCAATATCTACAAATTGTATTTCGTGCCAATAAAGCAATCTGAATTTGGTTGGGCTTTAAACACACTAGGTTGTTTCCTGTCGGATAATACTAACATGGAGAATTTGATAGCAAACTCACTACGTACTGACTAGCTGTACCTTCGCAGCCAGTGCAGACCTGAGCAGAGCCAGACCACATCTCTCAACATGGATGCTCTGTGAAGAATGGAATGGAATGGCTAATCTTATCAAGGTTTTAGGCATTCAAGCCTTCATTACATTCTGGCTCCATTATGTATTCCAGTGCCTCTTCAATGCTTCAGGAACATGTTTGGCCTTTTAAAATGTGTCCCTGCTATCAATCAAACTGTAATATACTGTCACTGGTCGGCTACCACCCGGTATCTTAGTAACTGCTGCCCTATGTACATAGTAATTGAACACTGGCCACTTAAATAATGTATATTATTTCCCGAATGCACTGTGTATACAGTACCAGTCAAAAGTTTGGACACACCTACTCATTCAAGGGTTTTTCTTTATTTTGACAATTTTTTACATTGTAGAATAATAGTGAAGACATCGAAACTATGAAATAACACATATGCAATTCCTAACCAATCAGAGCGCTTAGAAATGCGCATCTGGACACTGCACCCGCCCACTCAGGTCAGAGTGTTATCGTTGTCGAAGGGAGAAGACACATGTTTCTGAGGACTTTTTATTGTCGACAGTAACACGAATGTCTGAATGTTGTGCGTGCATTGAAATGTAAGTTGCAGGGGATTTTACATGCTGTGTAACAATAGGTAATTAATTACCACTAATTACTTCATGTTACTTTGATAAATCTCAGCCATATGTCATAATATTCTTTAATGTTAGAGTTGCCAATACTGCTTTGCGTATTGTTTATCATATGTAGTATTATTCCGTACTGCCATACGTGTTATTGCATTGGTTGCACAAGTACTTTTGTAGAAGTGGTTTAATTGTTTTATTGATAAACATAGTATTTTGCATGCACACGCTATCACAGCGTTTTCCATAGTGGCCTTTATTAAGGTATTTTATTAGTGTATTGGAAACACACACTGTTCTGCGGGCAGGCCTGCTGGTTTTGACTAGAGTACAGCAGAAGTGACTTTTCGTAGCAGGTTAGGAGTACTTAGGCAGCAGGTTAGAAAAATTAACGTTGCAGTTTAGGAGAATTAATGCAGCAGGTTAAGAGAATGAATGTAGCAGGTTAGGAGAATTAACATAGCAGGTTAGGAGAATTAATGTAGCAGGTTAGGAGAATTAACGTAGCAGGTTAGGAGAATCAACGTAGCAGGTTAGGAGAATCAACATAGCAGGTTAGGAGAATTAATGCAGCAGGTTAGGAGAATTAACGTAGCGGGTTAGGAAAACTAATGTAGCAGGTTAGGAGAATTAACGTAGCAGGTTAGGAGAATTAAGGCAGCAGGTTAGGAAAATTAACTGAGCAGGTTAGGATAATTAACGTAGCAGGTTAGGAGAATCAATGTAGCAGGTTAGGAGAATTAACGTAGCAGGATAGGATAATTAACGTAGCAGGTTAGGAGAATTAACGTAGCAGGTTAAGGTTACTACAAGCTTCACTCCGTTGATCTACGTGTGTGCGCATGGGTGGAGTTGAATTTTTGGAGCAGCGGACACGTTTTGGTAACATGATATCCTCACTATTCACACGGGGGCAATAGCAAAGTGTTTTTATTTTTGTAATTTAATTTGTGAAAGCAAGGAAGAGTCGCCTTACATGCTAGTTGTAGCTAGCTGGCAGCTTGGCTAGCTGGCTTTAGCCTGGCTAAAAATATAGCAAGCTAGCTAGCCTTTTTAGCTTCCCACTTCTCCATGTGAAATAATCCGATTTATAATGACAAAATATGCCCAGGTAAATATTTGTATACTTGCCAGTGTAATCTAAAACATTATCCCAGTTTGATATGCCACTTGTGTATTAATTCCCATATCAGCTAAAAATAGAATGTCATCATGTTTTGGTCACAGAGAAAAAAGCACGTTTCTAGTTAGCTGGCTACAGCAGGTTCTACCATTTCACAATAGCCTGGAATCACTAGTTATTACTTCTAAACCAAATACCTTTTTGGGGTGGATTCATGTTGTTTGGTTTACTGTTTGAACAGTTGCTGACATTATATTTGGTTATCAATGAAAAATAGGCTACTTTGATGAATAGCCTATATATCCTATAGATCAGATCAAGGAACCAAGCGACAACACTGCCCCCACGGCTGCGGAAGGAATGATACGGCGAGTCTCAATTTTAAGGAAGTTAAAAACGTATGTCGAATGCCAGAGCGTATTACAAGGAGCTGCCCCTTTTGTGACGAAAAACGACGTTGCAACTCTGCATCTTGTGTCTCCGTAGACTGCGTAGTAAAGCTTTATGAGAATCAGGTTAAGGTTAGGAAAAGGGTTAGGGTTAGCTAAAATGCGAAAATCATCCTTGATGCGACTCGAACGTATCTATCCGCAATCAGGCCTGACCCTCAGAACAGCCTTCGTTTCCAATAACGCGATTCTGCGTGCGTGTGCGCGACAGCATATCCCAGTTGCGTGGTACTACTCACAATTGAAAGAGGAATTGGACTCCCTGGACCGGCTGAAGTCATCCCCGTAGAGAGCAGTCATGCTGGGCTGGCTGGTGCGGCGGCCTGGGTACGGTGGAGGCAGAGAGCCAGAGCCCATCCCTGACCCTGCGGCTGCTCCAGCCATCCTCTCCTTGGTCTTCTGGGCCAGGGTCCTCTCCTAGAGAAATAGATAGCTAGGTATTTAGATAGGTATTTTATTAATCACTGATGGGGACATTAGGGGCCGGTTTCCTGGACACAGATTAAGCCTAGTCCGGGACAAAAAAAAACAGATCAATGGAGAATCTCCATTTGTTTAAGTATAGGACTAGGCTTAATCTGTGTCTGGGAAGCCACCCCTTCATGTCAAACAGAAGTCTAGGACTAGGCTTAATCTGTGTCTGGGAAGCCACCCCTTCATGTCAAACAGAAGTCCAGGACTAGGCTTAATCTGTGTCTGGGAAGCCACCCCTTCATGTCAAACAGAAGTCTAGGACTAGGCTTAATCTGTGTCTGGGAAACCACCCCTTCATGTCAAACAGAAGTCCAGGACTAGGCTTAATCTGTGTCTGGGAAACCACCCCTTCATGTCAAACAGAAGTCCAGGACTAGGCTTAATCTGTGTCTGGGAAACCACCCCTTCATGTCAAACAGAAGTCCAGGACTAGGCTTAATCTGTGTCTGGGAAACCACCCCCTCATGTCAAACAGAAGTCCAGGACTAGGCTTAATCTGTGTCTGGGAAGCCACCCCTTCATGTCAAACAGAAGTCCAGGACTAGGCTTAATCTGTGTCTGGGAAACCACCCCTTCATGTCAAACAGAAGTCTAGGACTAGGCTTAATCTGTGTCTGGGAAACCACCCCTTCATGTCAAACAGAAGTCTAGGACTAGGCTTAATCTGTGTCTGGGAAACCACCCCCTCATGTCAAACAGAAGTCCAGGACTAGGCTTAATCTGTGTCTGGGAAGCCACCCCTTCATGTCAAACAGAAGCAGACATACAGTGGGGAGAACAAGTATTTGATACACTGCTGATTTTGCAGGTTTTCCTACTTACAAAGCATGTAGAGGTCTGTAATTTTTATCATAAGTACACTTCAACTGTGAGAGACGGAATCTAAAAATCCAGAAAATCACATTGTATGATTTTTAAGTTATTAATTTGCATTTTATTGCATGACATAAGTATTTGATACATCAGAAAAGCAGAACTTAATATTTGGTACAGAAACCTTTGTTTGCAATTACAGAGATCATACGTTTCCTGTAGGTCTTGACCAGATTTGCACACACTGCAGCAGGGATTTTGGCCCACTCCTCCATAAAGACCTTCTCCAGATCCTTCAGGTTTCGGGGCTGTCGCTGGGCAATACGGACTTTCAGCTCCCTCCAAAGATTTTCTATTGGGTTCAGGTCTGGAGACTGGCTAGGCCACTCCAGGACCTTGAGATGCTTCTTACGGAGCCACTCCTTAGTTGCCCTGGCTGTGTGTTTCGGGTCGTTGTCATGCTGGAAGACCCAGCCATGACCCATCTTCAATGCTCTTACTGAGGGAAGGAGGTTGTTGGCCAAGATCTCGCAATACATGGCCCCATCCATCCTCCCCTCAATACGGTGCAGTCGTCCTGTCCCCTTTGCAGAAAAGCATCCCGAAAGAATGATGTTTCCACCTCCATGCTTCACGGTTGGGATGGTGTTCTTGGGGTTGTACTCATCCTCCTTCTTCCTCCAAACACCGCGAGTGGTTTAGACCAAAAAGCTCAATTTTTGTCTCATCAGACCACATGACCTTCTCCCATTCCTCCTCTGGATCATCCAGATGGTCATTGGCAAACTTCAGACGGGCCTGGACATGCGCTGGCTTGAGCAGGGGGACCTTGCGTGCGCTGCAGGATTTTAATCCATGACGGCGTAGTGTGTTACTAATGGTTTTCTTTGAGACTGTGGTCCCAGCTCTCTTCAGGTCATTGACCAGGTCCTGCCGTGTAGTTCTGGGCTGATCCCTCACTTTCCTCATGATCATTGATGCCCCACGAGGTGAGATCTTGCATGGAGCCCCAGACCGAGGGTGATTGACCGTCATCTTGAACTTCCATTTTCTAATAATTGCGCCAACAGTTGTTGCCTTCTCACCAAGCTGCTTGCCTATTGTCCTGTAGCCCATCCCAGCCTTGTGCAGGTCTACAATTGTATCCCTGATGTCCTTACACAGCTCTCTGGTCTTGGCCATTGTGGAGAGGTTGGAGTCTGTTTGATTGAGTGTGTGGACAGGTGTCTTTTATACAGGTAATGAGTTTAAACAGGTGCACGTAATACAGGTAATGAGTGGAGAACAGGAGGGCTTCTTAAAGAAAAACTAACAGGTCTGTGAGAGCCGGAATTCTTACTGGTTGGTAGGTGATCAAATACTTATGTCATGCAATAAAATGCAAATGAATTACTTAAAAATCATACAATGTGATTTTCTGGATTTTTGTTTTAGATTCCGTCTCTCACAGTTGAAGTGTACCTATGATAAAAAATTACAGACCTCTACATGCTTTGTAAGTAGGAAAACCTGCAAAATCGGCAGTGTATCAAATACTTGTTCTCCCCACTGTACACACTGTACGAAACCAAACAAACAGAATACTGGTGCCATGTCATACCTGCTTCAGCCTCTCCTCATCCCTCATCAGGGCCACCATCTGCTTGGCCTTCTCCCTAACGTTGACCCCCTGATCCCTGCCATCTCGGTCTGTGAACTGGAAGTCCCGTAGGGTCTAGAGGAGGAAGAGGAGGAAGAGGAAGAGGAGGAAGAGGAAGAGGAGGAAGAAGATACTAACTCCTGAGTGGCGCAGTGGTCTAAGGCACTGCATCGCAGTGCTAACTGTGCCACTAGAGATCCTGGTTCGAATCCAGGCTCTGTCGCAGCCGGCCGCGACCGGGAGACTCATGGGCGGCGCACAATTGGCCCAGCGTCGTCCAGGGTAGGGGAGGGAATGGCCGGCAGGGATGTAGCTCAGTTGATAGAGCATGGCATTTGCAACGCCAGGGTTGTGGGTTCGATTCCCACGGGGGGCCAGTATAAAAAAATATGTATTCACTAACTGTAAGTCGCTCTGGATAAGAGCGTCTGCTAAATGACTAAAATGTAAAATGTAAAATATCATTTATTATACTTTTTTTGCAGATTGTTTTTTTGGTTTCAACCCAACCCCCTGAGAAACTGACTTGGGATTCGAACCGTCGATCTAACCTGTATGGTGTAGACGTTCTCCCTGCACTGCTGCGCCACGCGTTCCGAGCCCGTTTTGATCAGGTAGTCGAGTAGCGTCAGGGCCTAGTAATAAAATAATAATACACTTCACTTATACACATTTCAAACAGACACCGTTCAAATCTAACAGTAGATAAAAAGACAAAGCAAAGCGTTAAACAATAAAACCAGAATATGATGATTAAAATGTTTTACGAAATACACAGGAACAGGATATTTAAAGAATGAAGGAACACTAACAATTGTATGTAGTAAATATCATTGAGAAAACAGTTAGTTTCCGAAGCCAGGAAGAACAGGTGAATGTTGACCTTGTAGACGTGTCTCCAGTTCTTCCCGCTGTCATTGAGGCGTTTCCAGATCATGCCCATGACTTCAGTGAACGCAACCACGTTGAAGGTCAGGTCAGCGATCTCTGACATCAGAGAGGAGGGGGGACCCCACGGGTCGTTGGAGGTCGCCTCGCGGACCTTAAAATAATATTATTAATACATATTTAGTTTGATAAAATATCATTCAGGCTGATCTCATTTTGTCAGCTATGCGCCATTTAAAAAGTAATTTCCGAATGAGCCCGCCATATGCAGCGTTCACTGTGAATGCAGTCTCCGCAAACATTGCTTTTAAAAGCACCAACAAAAGCACGATGGATTTGAATCCCGGCCTAAGATCAAATATAAAGTAGAATATATAAGAATGATATATGATGGCGCGTTTCTCAGACCCAAAGAAGCTTTACAATATATACAGGTAACCATAAACATGTTAAACAGCAAAAAACAATGAGCACAACAACAAACCTTGATCTCTGCCTCTGAGTATTGGTTGACCATGTTCTTCACCTGGCGGCGGAGCGATGACGTCTGCATGGTGATTGGTCGGTGTTTCACAGGTGTTAAGTAGTGGGTAACGGAATCAAACAGTGGGCCCGCCCACTAGCGTTCTTCTCACAGGTAGAGTTAAGGAGGGATGGGGGGGTCAGTAGAGTTAAGGAGAGATGCAGGATGGAGGTGGGGGGGGAGGAGGAGGAGGTCTGTAGAGTTAAGGAGGGATGCAGGAGGGAGGTGGGGGGAGGTCAGTAGAGTTAAGGTGGGGATGAGATGAGATGTGAACCTCTATGCCCAGGGGGTGTGTTCCTAGTGAGGAAGAGAACATCACAGTTAGACTGACATACAGATGCACACTGTAATATCAGTGACCAGTAGACCAGGACTGTATCCCAAATGGCACCCTATTCCCTATATAGTGCACTACTTTAGACCAGGGCCTATAGGGTAGTAGTGGTGTACTCAGTAGTGCACTAGGGAATAGGGTGCGTTTTGGGACGTAGCCCAGTGAAACCAATAAACCAGCTGAAACGACAAGTTAATTCAGTTCATAACAAGAACTGATCAGTGATGACGCCAACTGAATTAACTTTTCATAAGGCAGGTACAGTGAGGGTGTAATGAATACTCGGACAGAGTGGTAAGATCCAATCGCAGAATAGCGATGCTTTATTAGAGTACAGACAAGGGAATAGCTAAATCGTGGTCGGGCGGGCTGTGGTCAAAACCGGGCCAGGCATAGACAGGCAGAGGTACCAATGGAGCGGGCTTAGTCGTAGTCGAGGGCACAGGCACAGGATCAGAGGACGGTAATCACTGGGGTAGATAAGCAGAGGATTAAGCAATTCGGGGAGTCAAACAACAAGGCACAGGTCGGATACACGGGTAATCAAAAACAACAAACTCTCTCTCTCTCTCTCTCTCTCTCTCTCTCTCGGAACAAAACGCTTAGCAAGTCACAATGGAACAATACCTCGCACCGACTGAACTTCTGAGCACACCTTATATCCTGCCCTAATTACGGACAGGTGTGCTCAGAACTCAGGTGAACCAGATCGAGTCTGATGACTCCCCCTCTCTGTAGATCGGGGAAGTGTCAGACTCTGTCTAGACCCAGCCAACCCCCGATCCCTTACAGAGGGAAAAAAGTATTTGATCCCCTGCTGATTTTGTACGTTTGCCCACTGACAAAGACATGATCAGTCTATAATTTTAATGGTAGGTTTATTTGAACAGTGAGAGACAGAATAACAACAAAAAAATCCAGAAAAACGCATGTCAAAAATGTTATTAATTGATTTGCATTTTAATGAGGGAAATAAGTATTTGACCCCTCTGCAAAACATGACTTAGTACTTGGTGGCAAAACCCTTGTTGGCAATCACAGAGGTCAGACATTTCTTGTAGTTGGTCACCAGGTTGGCACACATCTCAGGAGGGATTTTGTCCCACTCCTCTTTGCAGATCTTCTCCAAGTCATTAAGGTTTCGAGCCTGACGTTTGGCAACTCGAACCTTCAGCTCCCTCCACAGATTTTCTATGGGATTAAGGTCTGGAGACTGGCTAGGCCACTCCAGGACCTTAATGTGCTTCTTCTTGAGCCACTCCTTTGTTGCCTTGGCCGTGTGTTTTGGGTCATTGTCATGCTGGACCCATTTTCAATGCCCTGGCTGAGGGAAGGAGGTTCTCACCCAAGATTTGACGGTACATGGCCCCGTCCATCATCCCTTTGATGTGGAGAAGTCCCCTTAGCAGAAAACCACCCCCCCAAAGCATAATGTTTCCACCTCCATGTTTGACGCTGGGGATGGTGTTCTTGGGGTCATAGGCAGCATTCCTCCTCCTCCAAACATGGTGAGTTGAGTTGATGCCAAAGAGCTCGATTTTGGTCTCATCTGACCACAACACTTTCACCCAGTTCTCCTCTGAATCATTCAGATGTTCATTGGCAAACTTCAGACGGCCCTGTATATGTGCTTTCTTGAGCAGGGGGGCTTGCGGGCGTTGCAGGATTTCAGTCCTTCACGGCGTAGTGTGTTACCAATTGTTTTCTTGACAAGATCCTCCCGTGTAGTTCTGGGCTGATTCCTCACCGTTCTCATGATCATTGCAACTCCACGAGGGGAGATCTTGCATGGAGCCCCAGGCCGAGGGAGATTGACAGTTATTTTGTGTTTCTTCCATTTGCGAATAATCGCACCAACTGTTGTCACCTTCTCACCAAGCTGCTTGGCGATGGTCTTGTAGCCCATTCCAGCCTTGTGTAGGTCTACAATCTTGTCCCTGACATCCTTGGAGAGCTCTTTGGTCTTGGCCATGGTGGAGAGTTTGGAATCTGATTGATTGATTGCTTCTGTGGACAGGTGTCTTTTATACAGGTAACAAACTGAGATTAGGAGCACTCCCTTTTAGAGTGTGCTCCTAATCTCAGCTCGTTACCTGTATAAAAAACACCTGGGAGTCAGAAATCTTTCTGATTGAGAGGGGGTCAAATAATTATTTCCCTCATTAAAATGCAAATCAATTAATAACATTTTTGACATGCGTTTTTCTGGATTTGTTTGTTGTTATTCTGTCTCTCACTGTTCAAATAAACCTACCATTAAAATTATAGACTGATCATTTCTTTGTCAGTGGGCAAACGTACAAAATCAGCAGGGGATCAAATACTTTTTTCCCTCACTGTATACAAATAACCATGACCTTTGACTCACTCTGATAAACAACAGAGCACCATATACTGATACCTCTGGGTTAACAGAGCACCATATACTGATACCTCTGGGTTAACAGAGCACCATATACTGATACCTCTGGGTTAACAGAGCACCATATACTGATACATCTGGGTTAACAGAGCACCATATACTGTAGATAGTACTTATCTCTAAATCACCTAAACATGTCTATCTTAATCCACGTCTCTTTAAAAAAAAAAAACACGACCCCTCACCCCATTCATGTTATTACAGTAGGAGGAAACACCCCATTCATGTTATTACAGTAGCAGGAAAGCAGAACAACTGATCCCAGACCTGTATAGTGAAACACAACACCTGGGCTCAGTTTTCTCTGAAAAGAGAGAGCGAGAGAAGAGAGAGAGAGAGAGAGAGAGAGACATGGTGGCACCTGACCACACACAGAGAGCTGACTATAGACGCTCTTCCCTCCCGCTCTGTCCAGTCAGCCATTTCAGATTCATGAAGGACAAAAGGACGTTTATTTTTTTTACAGGAATAGAAAATATTAGTTTTGAGGAGGGGGACTAAACCGCAAGGACATAGCCCTTTATAGTGCACTACCTTTGACCAAAGCCTATAAGGGGATATATAGGGGATAGGGTGCAATTTGGGACGCATACCTAGAAAATAAAATCCTGTACACTGCCATTGCCAGTATCACTTGTTTATTAAGCTTACGGCCTTTGTTAAAGCTTTTGCTTTCATTTTGAGGGTGTAAAAAGAATCAGTTAGGGTCCAATCCCAAATTGCACCCTATTCCCTATATAGTGCACTACTTTTGACCAGAGCCCTATGGGCCAATGGCACCATATTCCCCATATAGTGCACTACTTTTGACCAGAAGGAAACAGGGTGCCATTTGGGATGAATCATAGGCACTTTCTCCTTTGAAAGTTGTGTTGTCACAACAGACAGGGAGGAGCCCACCCCCTGCTTGTTTTTCTGACAGGATTCCATCATCACCCTGAGGTGAGAGTTACCAAACAGCTATGGACAAACCTGTTACACTACTGTAATAGGAAAGCATAGGGCTCACCTGTATGCACACTCCAACACATCCCTGTCCCAGACCTGACGAAGATCCTTATCGGATAGAAACATTGTGAACTTATAAACATACATGTTGGAGCAATTCATTTTGCGGGAGCTACTTTACTAGTACAAGATTGTTTCAGCCCAGCAGCAGCCCATGAACAGTGATGTGACTTAAACTACATACACTCTGGTAAAAAATTATGCACTCTCTTCTGTGTCCAGTCTTTTAGAAGAAACAATGGGTATAGAAAAATATAACAACAAAACAGCCCTGGTATGGACTACAACAACCTACTTAATAATGTTACCACCATGCTGCAGGGCCCCGAGTCAGCCCAGACACCACTACAACAACCTACTTAATGTAACCACCATGCTGCAGGGCCCCGAGTCAGCCCAGACACCACTACAACAACCTACTTAATGTAACCACCATGCTGCAGGGCCCCGAGTCAGCCCAGACACCACTACAACAACCTACTTAATGTAACCACCATGCTGCAGGGCCCCGAGTCAGCCCAGACACCACTACAACAACCTACTTAATGTAACCACCATCCTGCAGGGCCCCGAGTCAGCCCAGACACCACTACAACAACCTACTTAATGTAACCACCATGCTGCAGGGTGCCGAGTCAGCCCAGACACCACTACAACAACCTACTTAATGTAACCACCATGCTGCAGGGCCCCGAGTCAGCCCAGACACCACTACAACAACCTACTTAATGTAACCACCATGCTGCAGGGCCCCGAGTCAGCCCAGACACCCCTACAACAACCTACTTAATGTAACCACCATGCTGCAGGGCCCTGAGTCAGCCCAGACACCACTACAACAACCTACTTAATAATGTAACCACCATGCTGCAGGGCCCCGAGTCAGCCCAGACACCACTACAACAACCTACTTAATGTAACCACCATGCTGCAGGGCCCCGAGTCAGCCCAGACACCACTACACCAAACTACTTAATGTTACCACCATGCTGCCAGGGCCCTGAGTCAGCCCAGATACCACTATACCAAACTACTTAATGTTACCACCATGCTGCCAGGGCCCTGAGTCAGCCCAGAAACCACTACACCAAACTACTTAATGTTACCACCATGCTGCCAGGGCCCTGAGTCAGCCCAGAAAACACTACACCAAACTACTTAATGTTACCACCATGCTGCCAGGGCCCTGAGTCAGCCCAGACACCACTACACCAAACTACTTAATGTAACCACCATGCTGCCAGGGCCCCGAGTCAGCCCAGACACCACTACACCAAACTACTTAATGTTACCACCATGCTGCCAGGGCCCCGAGTCAGCCCAGACACCACTACAACAACCTACTTAATGTAACCACCATGCTGCAGGGTCCCGAGTCAGCCCAGACACCACTACACCAAACTACTTAATGTTACCACCATGCTGCCAGGGCCCCGAGTCAGCCCAGACACCACTACAACAACCTACTTAATGTAACCACCATGCTGCAGGGCCCCGAGTCAGCCCAGACACCACTACACCAAACTACTTAACGTTACCACCATGCTGCCAGGGCCCTGAGTCAGTCCAGACACCACTACACCAAACTACTTAATGTTACCACCATGCTGCCAGGGCCCTGAGTCAGTCCAGACACCACTACACCAAACTACTTAATTTTACCACCATGCTGCCAGGGCCCTGAGTCAGCCCAGACACCACTACACCAAACTACTTAATGTTACCACCATGCTGCCAGGGCCCTGAGTCAGCCCAGAAAACACTACACCAAACTACTTAATGTTACCACCATGCTGCCAGTGTCCTGAGTCAGCCAAACTACTTAATGTTACCCCCATGCTGCCAGGGCCCTGAGTCAGCCCAGACACCACTACACCAAACTACTTAATGTTACCACCATGCTGCCAGGGCCCCGAGTCAGCCCAGACACCACTACACCAAACTACTTAATGTTACCACCATGCTGCCAGGGCCCTGAGTCAGCCCAGACACCACTACACCAAACGACTTAATGTTACCACCATGCTGCCAGGGCCCCGAGTCAGCCCAGACACCACTACAACAACCTACTTAATGTAACCACCATGCTGCAGGGCCCCGAGTCAGCCCAGACACCACTACACCAAACTACTTAATGTTACCACCATGCTGCCAGGGCCCCGAGTCAGCCCAGACACCACTACAACAACCTACTTAATGTAACCACCATGCTGCAGAGCCCCGAGTCAGCCCAGACACCACTACAACAACCTACTTAATGTAACCACCATGCTGCAGGGCCCCGAGTCAGCCCAGACACCACTACACCAAACTACTTAATGTTACCACCATGCTGCCAGGGCCCTGAGTCAGCCCAGACACCACTACACCAAGCTACTTAATGTTACCACCATGCTGCCAGGGCCCCGAGTCAGCCCAGACACCACTACACCAAACTACTTAATGTTACCACCATGCTGCCAGGGCCCGAGTCAGCCCAGACACCACTACACCAAAATACTTAATGTTACCACCATGCTGCCAGGGCCCTGAGTCAGCCCAGACACCACTACACCAAACTACTTAATGTTACCACCATGCTGCCAGGGCCCGAGTCAGCCCAGACACCACTACACCAAACTACTTAATGTTACCACCATGCTGCCAGGGCCCGAGTCAGCCCAGACACCACTATACCAAACTACTTAATGTTACCACCATGCTGCAAGGGCCCTGAGTCAGCCCAGACACCACTACACCAAGCTACTTAATGTTACCACCATGCTGCCAGGGCCCCGAGTCAGCCCAGACACCACTACACCAAACTACTTAATGTTACCACCATGCTGCCAGGGCCCCGAGTCAGCCCAGACACCACTACACCAAAATACTTAATGTTACCACCATGCTGCCAGGGCCCCAGTCAGCCCAGACACCACTACACCAAACTACTTAATGTTACCACCATGCTGCCAGGGCCCCGAGTCAGCCCAGACACCACTACACCAAACTACTTAATGTTACCACCATGCTGCCAGGGCCCCGAGTCAACCCAGACACCACTACACCAAACTACTTAATGTTACCACCATGCTGCCAGGGCCCGGAGTCAGCCAAAACACCACTACACCAAACTACTTAATGTTACCACCATGCTGCCAGGGCCTTGAGTCAGCCAAACTACTTAATGTTACCACCATGCTGCCAGGGCCCTGAGTCAGCCAAAACACCACTACACCAAACGACTTAATGTTACCACCATGCTGCCAGGGCCCTGAGTCAGCCAAAACACCACTACACCAAACTACTTAATGTTACCACCATGCTGCAGGGCCCTGAGTCAGCCCAGACACCACTACACCAAGCTACTTAATGTTACCACCATGCTGCCAGGGCCCCGAGTCAGCCCAGACACCACTACACCAAACTACTTAATGTTACCACCATGCTGCCAGGGCCCCGAGTCAGCCCAGACACCACTACACCAAAATACTTAATGTTACCACCATGCTGCCAGGGCCCTGAGTCAGCCCAGACACCACTACACCAAACTACTTAATGTTACCACCATGCTGCCAGGGCCCGAGTCAGCCCAGACACCACTACACCAAACTACTTAATGTTACCACCATGCTGCCAGGGCCCGAGTCAGCCCAGACACCACTATACCAAACTACTTAATGTTACCACCATGCTGCAAGGGCCCTGAGTCAGCCCAGACACCACTACACCAAGCTACTTAATGTTACCACCATGCTGCCAGGGCCCCGAGTCAGCCCAGACACCACTACACCAAACTACTTAATGTTACCACCATGCTGCCAGGGCCCCGAGTCAGCCCAGACACCACTACACCAAAATACTTAATGTTACCACCATGCTGCCAGGGCCCCGAGTCAGCCCAGACACCACTACACCAAACTACTTAATGTTACCACCATGCTGCCAGGGCCCCGAGTCAACCCAGACACCACTACACCAAACTACTTAATGTTACCACCATGCTGCCAGGGCCCTGAGTCAACCCAGACACCACTACACCAAAATACTTAATGTTACCACCATGCTGCCAGGGCCCGGAGTCAGCCAAAACACCACTACACCAAACTACTTAATGTTACCACCATGCTGCCAGGGCCTTGAGTCAGCCAAACTACTTAATGTTACCACCATGCTGCCAGGGCCCTGAGTCAGCCAAAACACCACTACACCAAACGACTTAATGTTACCACCATGCTGCCAGGGCCCTGAGTCAGCCAAAACACCACTACACCAAACTACTTAATGTTACCACCATGCTGCAGGGCCCTGAGTCAGCCCAGACACCACTACACCAAGCTACTTAATGTTACCACCATGCTGCCAGGGCCCCGAGTCAGCCCAGACACCACTACACCAAACTACTTAATGTTACCACCATGCTGCCAGGGCCCCGAGTCAGCCCAGACACCACTACACCAAAATACTTAATGTTACCACCATGCTGCCAGGGCCCCGAGTCAGCCCAGACACCACTACACCAAAATACTTAATGTTACCACCATGCTGCCAGGGCCCCGAGTCAGCCCAGACACCACTACACCAAACTACTTAATGTTACCACCATGCTGCCAGGGCCCCGAGTCAGCCCAGACACCACTACACCAAAATACTTAATGTTACCACCATGCTGCCAGGGCCCCGAGTCAGTCCAGACACCACTACACCAAACTACTTAATGTTACCACCATGCTGCCAGGGCCCCGAGTCAGCCCAGACACCACTACACCAAACTACTTAATGTTACCACCATGCTGGCAGGGCCCTGAGTCAGCCCAGACACCACTACACCAAACTACTTAATGTTACCCCCATGCTGCCAGGGCCCTGAGTCAGCCAAAACACCACTACACCAAACGACTTAATGTTACCACCATGCTGCCAGGGCCCTGAGTCTTCCCAGACACCACTACACCAAACTACTTAATGTTACCACCATGCTGCCAGGGCCCTGAGTCATCCCAGACACCACTCCACCAAACTACTTAATGTTACCACCATGCTGCCAGGGCCCCGAGTCAGTCCAGACACCACTACACCAAACTACTTAATGTTACCACCATGCTGCCAGGGCCCCGAGTCAGCCAAAACATCACCATCACGCCAGTAACTTTCCTCTCATAATTCAGCCGTACCTATTAAACAAAGCGTTGTGGAGCAAACACACTGAGGATCAAGCCTCTAACTCAGGATCAAGCCTCTAACTCAGGATCAAGCCTCTAACTCAGGATCAAGCCTCTAACTCAGGATCAAGCCTCTAACTCAGGATCAAGCCTCTAACCTAGTCAGAAGTTGGCCTGGTTGTAGGTCTCCATGTCTGAAACTTCTAGAGGCTTTAGGATTGAAGGCTGGTGGATGGTGAATGGTACACTATATATACAAAAGTATGTGGACACCCGTTGCTGACAGGTGTATAAAATCGAGCCCACCGCCATGCATTCTCCATAGACAAACATTGGCAGTAGAATGACTTTCAACATGACACCGTCATAGGATGCCACCTTTCCAACAAGTCAGTTTGTCAAATTTCTGCCCTGCTAGAGCTGCCCCGGTCAATTCTAAGTGCTGTTATTGTGAAGTGGAAACGTCTAGGAGCAAAACACAGCTCAGCTGCGAAGTGGTAGGCCACACAAGCTCACAGAACGGGACCGCCGAGTGCTGAAGCACATAGCGCATAAAAAATGTCTGTCCTCGGTTGCAACACTCACTACCGAGTTCCAAACTGCCTCCGGAAGCAACGTCAGCACAATAACTGTTTATCGGGAGCTTCATGAAATGGGTTTCCATGGCCGAGCAGCCGCACACAAGCCTAAGGTCACCATGCGCAATGCCAAGCGTCGGCTATGGTGGTGTAAAGCCCGCCGCCATTGGACTCTGTAGCAGTGGAAACGCGTTCTCTGGAATTATGAATCACGCTTCACCATCTGGCAGTCCGACGGACGAATCTGGTTTTGGCGGATGCCAGGAGAACACTACCTGCCCCAATGCATAGTGCCAACTGTAAGAAGGAATAATGGTCTGGGGCTGTTTTTCATGGTTCGGGCTAGGCCCCTTTAGTTCCAGTGAAGGGAAATCTTCTACAGCATACAATGACATTCTAGATGATTCTGTGCTTCCAACTTTGTGGCAACAGTTTGGGGAAGGCCCTTTCCTGTTTCAGCATGACAATGCCCCCGTGCACAAAGCGAGGTCCATGCTGAAAAGGTTTGTTGAGATCGATGTGGAAGAACTTGACTGGGCTGCACAGAGCCCTGACCTCAACCCCATCAAAAACCTTTGGGATGAATTGGAACGCCGACTGCGAGCCAGACCTAATCGCCCAACATCAGTGCCCGACCTCACTAATGCTCGTGGCTGAATGGAAGCAAGTCCCCGCAGCAATATTCCAACATCTAGTGGAAAGCCTTCCCAGAAGAGTGGAGGCTGTTATAGCAGCAAAGAGGGGACCAACTCCATGATTGTGGAATGAGATGACCAACATACTTTTGGTCATGTAGTGTAGATGGTGTCTTTTAGAATTGGTGCTATTGACTTGTATTGATCCAGCTGAAGCCCTCTTGAATGTATTGATCCAGCTGAAGCCCTCTTGAATGTATTGATCCAGTTGAAGCCCTCTTGAATGTATTGATCCTGCTGAAGCCCTCTCAAATGTATTGCTAATGTGATTTAAAAATCTGGTACCATTACCAAAGTACCAGGGAAAAGTAGTGCTTCACTGCAAGACCTGGTTTGACAAGACTGGTATATAGATTATAGATATGTTCTACTAATAAACCCCTTATAAACCCCTTATAAAGTACACTTCCATGTAAAAATCTTGTAACCCAGAACCAAATTCTCATATGAACGCTGGCCTCCGGCCTGCTAACTTTACGAATGTTGGGAGAGTTCACAGGTAACTAACTAAAATAAGAACGTGACTCAGTAGGTCTACCTAGCCTCCATTGCTGTGGTATAGGGCCATATGGCTGTAACAGTAACATCAGTGTCATAGTCCTGGATGGAAATAGACTGGTGACTGATGAAAACAGCCAGCCATGGATGCTTCCTGTAGGGTCAGATGACCACTACCACTATCTCCAATGGTCCTTTCACATACAGTCCAGAAACAATCTCTAGAACCTACCTCTTGGCTTATATAAGAGGCCAAAGGTGTTTGATGGGGTTGAGGTCAGGGCTCTGTGCAGCCCAGTCAAGTTCTTCCACACCAATCTCTACAATCTACCTCTTGGCCTCTTATATAAGCTAGGTGGAACCTTCGCCATAGGATTTACACAGAAATAAGACAAAAAGCTGCAACACTCAGGCTAGGTCCTAGCTGCAGCACTCAGGCTAGCTAGGCCTCTGTTTTCTATCTAAATTAGGAATGGGTTGTATTTCCTTTCGCTTTCCTCACTCCATCCATAATGCAGGCTTGAGGATTGAACTACGCTTCTGTCTACCCTATATCCACCTTGTCATGCCTACAGGGTACCATCGCCTTCTCTCATTCAGTCAATGGGTCAATGAGAAGCAGTGGGCAGTAGACAGCTCACATCACACACACACACACACACACACACTTCATTCATACTCACAGACAAACAGGGCTGGTCTGACAAACCAACAACTGCAGATTGCCCATTTAACAGCTATCTTCTAAGAGGACCTAATGATTCCCTCATACAACTGAGAGACCATGACCTAGCCCTTGATGAAACATAACTCCAACCCTGCATGAGCACAAGTAGAATAAAAGTTATAAACGATGTATGACTAAGCATGAAAACGTGTTACATGCCTATTCTTTGATGTAGGATCAAAAACCTGCAAGTATATACAGCACTGGTGGGTCGGGACCTGTAAATCCATGGGTGTGACACAGGTAGGCCTACATTTGTTTATGTAATGCAGGTGGGATCATGGTTTCATTTGAATGTTAAAAACCGTAGAAAGAGGCCCACAAATAATTTCTGACAATAGTCCATCTCTGGATTGATTTCAGAATTGGCTCCATTGTAAAGAATGTTCAGACACCTTGCTGTAGTTTGTTACATTGTAACGAATGAGTAGGTCTATCGGCCATATGCCAAAGTAACCGCCTACAATAGCCTTCATGACTTAACATCATAGGTGTGTCAGATTTAAGCAATTGGGGATAGTTTTCTTGTTCATTTCCTGGTATCCTTACTGTTGACAAGTGTCTGCCCAACCTAGCACCTGGGTCTACCGTTTTAACAAGCTTCTAACTATATCCTAGATGCTTCGCAAGCTATTTATTTTTTTATTAATGGCCCTTGTCCAAGGTATCAGTTTCGCCCTCCGAGTTTAGGTATAAACTGGGGCGAATGAACCCACATCATGCAGCACATTGCGTCAGATGGGACAGAGTAGGGCCCGGTTTCCCAAAACAGCAGAACAGAGCAGCGAGCCCAGCCAGGCAGGCACAGAGCATAACAGTGACTCAGCTATTGGTGCTAACAGTTAAAGATTAAACCGACCCAACAAACTGCTGAAACAAACCGAAAATCACGTCTACTAAACAACCGGACAGTTTCCCGAAACCCCTTTCCTACTTACCTCTTGCATCGCGCGTCATTGGCTTCCCAACTTCGGGACCCTTTCAAAAGAAATACCTCCTCTCTTTAACATGTTTCCGAGCTCCTGTTTCGAATGAAAAATAAACTCGTTTAAAAGGGTACTAAAAGCCACAAACGAAAAAGGATCTCCAGAGCAGTTCACGATTATGTCCGGAAGGAATGTTCCGAATATTATTGTTTTCGGTGCAGGTGTCTTTGAAATTCTATCTGGTGTCCGGTAGAAAAGTTTATTGTGTGTGCATGAGACTGAACACACAAACACACGAGCGCCGTGCTCGAAGATGGCAAAGAAACCCCCCTGAGCACACACGGTAAAATTGCACGACCGAGGGAGAGAGAGAGAGGGAGAGGTGGGGGGGGCCATGGGTAGGGGAGGGAATGGCCGGCAGGGATGTAGCTCAGTTGGTAGAGCATGGCGTTTGCAACGCCAGGGTTGTGGGTTCGATTCCCACGGGGGGCCAGAATGAAAAATAAAAATGTATGCACTCACTTAACTTTAAGTCGCTCTGGATAAGAGCGTCTGTTAAATGACAAAAATGTAACGTAATAAAACATTTACAGTAAAGTTACACACAGTAAAGTTCCAAAAGAATAAAGACATTTCAAATGTCATATTATGTCTATATACAGTGTTGGAATGATGTGCAAATAGTTAAAGTACAAAAGGGAAAATAAATAAACATAAATATAAGTTGTATTTACAATGGTGTTCTTCACTGTGTCTCTAACATGGTCATACATTTGGCAGGAGGTTAGGAAGTGCAGCTCAGTTTCCACCTCATTTTGTGGGCATTGTGCACATAGCCCGTCTTCTCTTGAGAGCCAGGTCTGCCTTCGGCGGCCTTTCTCAATAGCAAGGCTATGCTCACTGAGTCTTTACATAGTCCACGTCTAGACTTTGGGGGGGTGAATAGTTATGCACGCTCAAGTTTTCTGATTTTTTTGTCTTATTTCTTGTTTGTTTCACAATAAAACACATTTTGAATCTTCAAAGTGGTAGGCATGTTGTGTAAATCAAATGATACAAACCCCCCAAAAATCAATTTTAATTCCAGGTTGTAAGGCAACAAAATAGGAAAAATGCCAAGGGGGGTGAATACTTTCGCAAGCCACTGTATGTATATGTTTTTGCTGTTTTGGTCTTTGTTATAGAGCCAAAAAGATTGGAGGAGTGGTTCATCCATTCATCTCCATTTTGGATAGATCATTCTTCATTTTGTTGTTTGTTTTCCAGTTTTCCCAGATGTGGTTAGAGTCTATGGATTCTTCAATTAAATTGAGCTGAATTCTGACGTGCTGTTCCTTCTTTTTCCGTAGGATATTTCTGTATTGTTTTAGTGATTCACCATAGTGAAGGCGTAGGCTCAGGTTTTCTGGGTCTCTATGTTTTTGGTTGGATAGGTTTCTCAATTTCTTTCTTAGGTTATTGCATTCTTCATCAAACCATTTGTCATTGTTGTTACTTTTCTTCGGTTTTTCTTTTTGATTTGATAGGGAAGCTGAGAGGTCAAATATACTGTTTAGGTTTTCTACTGCCAAGTTTACACCTTCACTATTACAGTGATACATTTTGTCCAGGAAATTGTCTAGAAGGGATTGAATTTGTTGTTGCCTAATAGTTTTTTGGTAGATTTCCACACTACTTTCCTTCCATCTATAGCGTCTCTTAATATTATTCAGCTCCTTTGGCTTTAATGCCTCATGATTGAGCATAGCTCTGTTCAAGTAGAGTGTGATTTTGCTGTGATCTGATAGGGGTGTCAGTGGACTGGCTGTGAACGCTCTAAGAGACTCTGGTTTGAGGTCAGTGATAAAGTAGTCTACAGTACTACTGCCAAGAGATGAGCTATAGGTGTATCTACGGTAGGAGTCCCCTGGAAGCCTACCATTGACTATGTACATACCCAGCATCCGACAGAGCTGCAGGAGTTGTGAACCGTTTTTGTTGGTTATGTTGTCTAGGGGGGCATATAAAGGGGACAACAGATACAACTCCTGGTCTGTTTGATGAGTACTTTAACAAATGGTCCCTCCTTTCTCATCACACAGATATACTGGTATGTTACTGCATTGTTTATTGTTGGATGAGATTTATATGGAGAGTCAGTGTCTATGACAAATTATAGAGAGATAGATGGAGAGTCAGTGTCTATGACAGATTATAGAGAGATAGACGGAGAGTCAATATCTATGACAGATTATAGAGAAATAGATGGAGAGTCAGTATCTATGACAGATTATAGAGAGATAGATGGAGAGTCAGTGTCTATGACAGATTATAGAGAGATAGATGGAGATTCAGTGTCTATGACAGATTATAGAGAGATACATTTTTCATTTACATTTTAGTCATTTAGCAGACGCTCTTATCCAGAGCGACTTACAGGAGCAATTAGGGTTAAGTGCCTTGCTTAAGGGCACAGCGACAGATTTTTCACCTAGTCGGCTCGGGGATTAGAACCAGCAACCTTTCGGTTACTGGCACAACGCTCTTACCCACTAAGCTACCTGCCGCCCCGGATGGAGAGTCAGTGTCTATGACAGATTATAGAGAGATAATAATAATAATATGCCATTTAGCAGACGCTTTTATCCAAAGCGACTTACAGTCATGCGTGCATACATTTTTGTGTATGGGTGGTCCCGGGGATCGAACCCACTACCTTGGCGTTACAAGCGCCGTGCTCTACCAGCTGAGCTACAGAGGACCACAGATAGATGGAGAGTCAGTATCTATGACAGATTATAGAGAGATAGATGGAGATTTAGTGTCTATGACAGATTATAGAGAGATAGATGGAGAGTCAGTATCTATGACAGATTATAGAGAGATAGATGGAGATTTAGTGTCTATGACAGATTATAGAGAGATAGATGGAGATTTAGTGTCTATGACAGATTATAGAGAGATAGATGGAGAGTCAGTGTCTATGACAGATTATAGAGAGATTTTTCTTGGTTTACTATTCTTGTGGGGACTTCTGGTCCCCACGAGTATAGTTAAACACGTCCACACAGACACACAGACACACACACACACACACACAGACACACAGACTAACACACTCCTCTCTCTTGACTTGTCTCCACTAATGGGATGTTGTGTGATGTCACTTCCTTATGCATAATACAATGCAAGCCTCTCCTCTGAATCTGTTTCTCTCTCAGAGGAAATAAGTAAACATTCTCTTCTGTTTGTGTGTGTGTGTGTGTGTGTGTGTGTACTTTTGTGTGAGAGTAGGTTACACATATGTTTGTAACGCACACACACACACAGACACACACACAACAACAACATCAACAACAACTACCCCCACACACACACACACATCATAATAATAATGCAGAGATGAACCTGTACCCAACAGTAACCAATCAAAGTGAAAGAGCATTCCTGCACAGGTCGACTTAGAAAGCTGCTGATCATGTGACTGACTCCATGGTTACAGACAGGAATCAGGATATTCAGGAAATACCTGCTCCCTCCGCCTTTTTTAAGGACAAACATTCCACTCACAGAGACCGTGTCCCGTAGGAATAGTATTAGAGAGGTGGTGAAGGTGTGTGTTGTGAGCAGTCTAGGGTGGTTGGACAGCGTCCGCTTCACTTCAGTGAATGTCAGTTCCTCTCTATGTGTAATGGATCCTTCTTTTCAGGGGGCGTAGAGCACTTGTTGGTTCTGCAATTTCACACTGTTTTTTAATTTACATTTACATTTTAGTCATTTAGCAGACGCTATTATCCAGAGCGACTTACAGTTAGTGAATACACATATATATTTCTTTTATACTGGCCCCCCGTGGGAATCGAACCCACAACCCTGGCGTTGCAAACACCATGCTCCATCAACTGAGCTACATCCCTGCCGGCCATTCCCTCCCCTACCCTGGACGACGCTGGGCCAATTGTGCGCCGCCCATGAGTCTCCCGGTCGCGGCCGGCTGCGACAGAGCCTGGATTCGAACCAGGTTCTCTAGTGGCACAGTTAGCACTGCGATGCAGTGCCTTAGACCACTGCGCCACTCAGGAGTACCCTTAATTCACATCACAGTCAGTCATCTACTAAAAGGTTGATGAGCAGTACCCTTCACTGTGTCTCAAATGGCACCCTATTCCCTATATAGTACACTACTTTTGACCAGAGCCCTATGGGCCAATGGCACCCTATTCCCTATATAGTGCACTACTTTTGACCAGAGCCCTATGGGCCAATGGCACCCTATTCCCTATATAGTGCACTACTTTTGACCAGAGCCCTATGGGCCAATGGCACCTATTCCCTATATAGTGCACTACTTTTGACCAGAGCCCTATGGGCCAATGGCACCCTATTCCCTATATAGTGCACTACTTTTGACCAGAGCCCTATGGGCCAATGGCACCCTATTCCCTATATGGCTGCCTACTTTTGACCGAGCCCTATGGGCCAATGGCCCTACTCCTATATGGCCTGCACTACTCTTTTGACCCGATCCCTATGGGCCAATGGCCTCTATTCCCCTATATGGCTGCACTACTCTTTGACTCGATCCCTATCAGCCATGGCCCCCTATTCCCTCTATGTGTGGCCTCCTTTTGCCGAGCCTTATAAGAATAGAGTGCCATTTGGGGACACAGTATCCCCTGTCTCATGTGTTCTCTCTAGGCCTCCATCCCTCTCTGTCTGGCCTCCATCCCTCTCTGTCTGGCCTCCATCCCTCTCTGTCTGGCCTCCATCCCTCTCTGTCTGGCCTCCATCCCTCTCTGTCTGGCCTCCATCCCTCTCTGTCTGGCCTCCATCCCTCTCTGTCTGGCCTCCATCCCTCTCTGTCTGGCCTCCATCCCTCTCTGTCTGGCCTCCATCCCTCTCTGTCTGGCCTCCATCCCTCTCTGTCTGGCCTCCATCCCTCTCTGTCTGGCCTCCATCCCTCTCTGTCTGGCCTCCATCCCTCTCTGTCTGGCCTCCATCCCTCTCTGTCTGGCCTCCATCCCTCTCTGTCTGGCCTCCATCCCTCTCTGTCTGGCCTCCATCCCTCTCTGTCTGGCCTCCATCCCTCTCTGTCTGGCCTCCATCCCTCTCTGTCTGGCCTCCATCCCTCTCTGTCTGGCCTCCATCCCTCTCTGTCTGGCCTCCATCCCTCTCTGTCTGGCCTCCATCCCTCTCTGTCTGGCCTCCATCCCTCTCTGTCTGGCCTCCATCCCTCTCTGTCTGGCCTCCATCCCTCTCTGTCTGGCCGCCAACAAGGCCTGTCTTTATACCTCCTGAAAACAGACTCCTGTCTTTATACCTCCTGAAAACAGACTCCTGTCTTTATACCTCCTGAAAACAGACTCCTGTCTTTATTCCTCCTGAAAACAGACTCCTGTCTTTATACCTCCTGAAAACAGACTCCTGTCTTTATACCTCCTGAAAACAGACTCCTGTCTTTATACCTCCTGAAAACAGACTCCTGTCTTTATTCCTCCTGAAAACAGACTCCTGTCTTTATTCCTCCTGAAAACAGACTCCTGTCTTTATACCTCCTGAAAACAGACTCCTGTCTTTATTCCCCCTTAAAGACAGACTCCTGTCTTTATTCCCCCTTGAAGACAGACTCCTGTCTTTATTCCCCCTTGAAGACAGACTCCTGTCTTTATTCCCCCTTGAAGACAGACTCCTGTCTTTATTCCCCCTTGAAGACAGACTCCTGTCTTTATTCCCCCTTAAAGACAGACTCCTGTCTTTATTCCCCCTTGAAGACAGACTCCTGTCTTTATTCCCCCTTGAAGACAGACTCCTGTCTTTATTCCCCCTTGAAGACAGACTCCTGTCTTTATTCCCCCTTGAAGACAGACTCCCTAGCAGTCTTTGTGCCCAAACAAAGAAAGGCCTGCTGATGTCACTGCAGAGGGGGGCGGAGATGGAGTGGAGGGGGGGACAGCAGAGTTTGAGAGAAAAGTGGGGGTGGGACAGCAGCAGAGGGGGGGGCGGGGGAGGACAAGAGGAGGACAGCAGAGGGGGTGGGGTGGGGCGGGGGAGGACAAGAGGAGGACAGCAGAGGGGGTGGGGTGGGGCGGGGGAGGACAAGAGGAGGACAGCAGAGGGGGTGGGGCGGGGGCGGGGAGGACAAGAGGAGGACAGCAGAGGGGGTGGGGTGGGGCGGGGAGGACAAGAGGAGACAGAAGGGGTGGGGTGGGGCGGGGGGAGGACAAGAGGAGGACAGCAGGCTAGTGACGCCACAAGGGAATGACGGGAACTTGTGAAGTCAGATTCAACAACTACCATGGTCTCTATACAAAGCCCTTAGTCGACTAACAACTACCATGGTCTCTATACAAAGCCCTTAGTCTACTAACAACTACCATGGTCTCTATACAAAGCCCTTAGTCTGTCAACAACTACCATGGTCTCTATACAAAGCCCTTAGTCTGTCAACAACTACCATGGTCTCTATACAAAGCCCTTAGTCTGTCAACAACTACCATGGTCTCTATACAAAGCCCTTAGTCTGTCAACAACTACCATGGTCTCTATACAAAGCCCTTAGTCTGTCAACAACTACCATGGTCTCTATACAAAGCCCTTAGTCTGTCAACAACTACCATGGTCTCTCTACAAAGCCCTTAGTCTGTCAACAACTACCATGGTCTCTATACAAAGCCCTTAGTCTACTAACAACTACCGGGGTCTCTATACAAAGCCCTTAGTCTGATTCAACAACTACCATGGTCTCTATACAAAGCCCTTAGTCTACTAACAACTACCATGGTCTCTATACAAAACCCTTAGTCTACTAACAACTACCATGGTCTCTATACAAAGCCCTTAGTCTGTCAACAACTACCATGATCTCTATACAAAGCCCTTAGTCTACTAACAACTACCGTGGTCTCTATACAAAGCCCTTAGTCTGTCAACAACTACCATGGTCTCTATACAAAGCCCTTAGTCTGTCAACAACTACCATGGTCTCTATACAAAGCCCTTAGTCTGTCAACAACTACCATGGTCTATCTACAAAGCCCTTAGTCTACTAACAACTACCATGGTCTATCTACAAAGCCCTTAGTCTGTCAACAACTACCATGGTCTCTATACAAAGCCCTTAGTCTGTCAACAACTACCATGGTCTCTATACAAAGCCCTTAGTCTGTCAACAACTACCATGGTCTCTATACAAAGCCCTTAGTCTGTCAACAACTACCATGGTCTATCTACAAAGCCCTTAGTCTGTCAACAACTACCATGGTCTCTATACAAAGCCCTTAGTCTACTAACAACTACCGTGGTCTCTATACAAAGCCCTTAGTCTGTCAACAACTACCATGGTCTCTATACAAAGCCCTTAGTCTGTCAACAACTACCATGGTCTCTATACAAAGCCCTTAGTCTGTCAACAACTACCATGGTCTATCTACAAAGCCCTTAGTCTACTAACAACTACCATGGTCTCTATACAAAGCCCTTAGTCTACTAACAACTACCATGGTCTCTATACAAAGCCCTTAGTCTACTAACAACTACCATGGTCTATCTACAAAGCCCTTAGTCTACTAACAACTACCATGGTCTCTATACAAAGCCCTTAGTCTGTCAACAACTACCATGGTCTATCTACAAAGCCCGTAGTCTACTAACAACTACCATGGTCTCTATACAAAGCCCTTAGTCTGTCAACAACTACCATGGTCTCTATACAAAGCCCTTAGTCTACTAACAACTACCATGGTCTCTATACAAAGCCCCTAGTCTGTCTACAACTACCATGGTCTCTCTACAAAGCCTTTAGTCTATTAACAACTACCATGGTCTCTATACAAAGCCCTTAGTCTACTGACAACTACCATGGTCTCTATACAAAGCCCTTAGTCTACTAACAACTACCATGGTCTCTATACAAAGCCCTTAGTCTGTCAACAACTACCATGTTCTTTATACAAAACCTTTAGTCTACTAACAACTACCATGATCTCTATACAAAGCCCTTAGTCTACTAACAACTACCATGGTCTCTCTACAAAGCCCTTAGTCTGTCAACAACTACCATGGTCTCTATACAAAGCCCCTAGTCTGTCTACAACTACCATGGTCTCTCTACAAAGCCTTTAGTCTATTAACAACTACCATGGTCTCTATACAAAGCCCTTAGTCTACTGACAACTACCATGGTCTCTATACAAAGCCCTTAGTCTACTAACAACTACCATGGTCTCTATACAAAGCCCTTAGTCTGTCAACAACTACCATGTTCTTTATACAAAACCTTTAGTCTACTAACAACTACCATGATCTCTATACAAAGCCCTTAGTCTACTAACAACTACCATGGTCTCTCTACAAAGCCCTTAGTCTGTCAACAACTACCATGGTCTCTATACAAAGCCCTTAGTCTGTCAACAACTACCATGGTCTCTATACAAAGCCCTTAGTCTGTCAACAACTACCATGGTCTCTATACAAAGCCCTTAGTCTACTAACAACTACCATGGTCTCTATACAAAGCCCTTAGTCTGTCAACAACTACCATGGTCTCTATACAAAACCTTTAGTCTACTAACAACTACCATGGTCTCTATACAAAACCCTTAGTCTACTAACAACTACCATGGTCTCTATACAAAGCCCTTAGTCTGTCAACAACTACCATGGTCTCTATACAAAGCCCTTAGTCTACTAACAACTACCGTGGTCTCTATACAAAACCCTTAGTCTGTCAACAACTACCATGGTCTCTATACAAAGCCCTTAGTCTGTCAACAACTACCATGGTCTCTATACAAAGCCCTTAGTCTGTCAACAACTACCATGGTCTATCTACAAAGCCCTTAGTCTACTAACAACTACCATGGTCTCTATACAAAGCCCTTAGTCTACTAACAACTACCATGGTCTCTATACAAAGCCCTTAGTCTGTCAACAACTACCATGGTCTCTATACAAAGCCCTTAGTCTACTAACAACTACCGTGGTCTCTATACAAAGCCCTTAGTCTGTCAACAACTACCATGGTCTCTATACAAAGCCCTTAGTCTGTCAACAACTACCATGGTCTCTATACAAAGCCCTTAGTCTGTCAACAACTACCATGGTCTATCTACAAAGCCCTTAGTCTACTAACAACTACCATGGTCTCTATACAAAGCCCTTAGTCTACTAACAACTACCATGGTCTCTATATAAAGCCCTTAGTCTACTAACAACTACCATGGTCTATCTACAAAGCCCTTAGTCTACTAACAACTACCATGGTCTCTATACAAAGCCCTTAGTCTGTCAACAACTACCATGGTCTATCTACAAAGCCCGTAGTCTACTAACAACTACCATGGTCTCTATACAAAGCCCTTAGTCTGTCAACAACTACCATGGTCTCTATACAAAGCCCTTAGTCTACTAACAACTACCATGGTCTCTATACAAAGCCCCTAGTCTGTCTACAACTACCGTGGTCTCTATACAAAGCCCTTAGTCTACTAACAACTACCATGGTCTCTATACAAAGCCCTTAGTCTGTCAACAACTACCATGTTCTCTATACAAAACCTTTAGTCTACTAACAACTACCATGATCTCTATACAAAGCCCTTAGTCTACTAACAACTACCATGGTCTCTCTACAAAGCCTTTAGTCTATTAACAACTACCATGGTCTCTATACAAAGTCCTTAGTCTACTAACAACTACCGTGGTCTATCTACAAAGCCCTTAGTCTGTCAACAACTACCATGTTCTCTATACAAAACCTTTAGTCTACTAACAACTACCATGATCTCTATACAAAGCCCTTAGTCTACTAACAACTACCATGGTCTCTATACAAAGCCCTTAGTCTGTCAACAACTACCATGGTCTCTATACAAAGCCCTTAGTCTACTAACAACTACCATGGTCTCTATACAAAGCCCTAAGTCTACTAACAACTACCATGGTCTCTATACAAAGCCCTTAGTCTGTCAACAACTACCATGTTCTCTATAAAAAACCTTTAGTCTACTAACAACTACCATGATCTCTATACAAAGCCCTTAGTCTACTAACAACTACCATGGTCTCTCTACAAAGCCCTTAGTCTGTCAACAACTACCATGGTCTCTATACAAAGCCCTTAGTCTGTCAACAACTACCATGGTCTCTATACAAAGCCCTTAGTCTGTCAACAACTACCATGGTCTCTATACAAAGCCCTTAGTCTACTAACAACTACCATGGTCTCTATACAAAGCCCTTAGTCTGTCAACAACTACCATGGTCTCTATACAAAGCCCTTAGTCTACTAACAACTACCGTGGTCTCTATACAAAACCCTTAGTCTGTCAACAACTACCATGGTCTCTATACAAAGCCCTTAGTCTGTCAACAACTACCATGGTCTCTATACAAAGCCCTTAGTCTGTCAACAACTACCATGGTCTATCTACAAAGCCCTTAGTCTACTAACAACTACCGTGGTTTCTATACAAAGCCCTTAGTCTACTAACAACTACCATGGTCTCTATACAAAACCCTTAGTCTACTAACAACTACCATGGTCTCTCTACAAAGCCCTTAGTCTACTAACAACTACCATGGTCTCTATACAAAGCCCTTAGTCTACTAACAACTACCATGGTCTCTATACAAAGCCCTTAGTCTGTCAACAACTACCATGGTCTATCTACAAAGCCCGTAGTCTACTAACAACTACCATGGTCTCTATACAAAGCCCTTAGTCTGTCAACAACTACCATGGTCTATCTACAAAGCCCTTAGTCTGTCAACAACTACCATGGTCTCTATACAAAGCCCTTAGTCTGTCAACAACTACCATGGTCTCTATACAAAGCCCTTAGTCTGTCAACAACTACCATGGTCTCTATACAAAGCCCTTAGTCTGTCAACAACTACCATGGTCTATCTACAAAGCCCTTAGTCTACTAACAACTACCATGGTCTCTATACAAAGCCCTTAGTCTACTAACAACTATACATGTTGACTCCAATGCTTCCCACAGTTGTGTCAAGTTGGCTGGATGTCCTTTGGGTGGTGGACCATTCTTGAAACACACTGGAAACTGTTGAGCGTGAAAAATCCAGCAGCGTTGAAGTTCTTGACACAAACCGGTGCGCCTGGCACCTACTACCATACCCCGTTCAAAGGCACTTACATTTATTGTATTGCCCATTCACCCTCTGAATGGCACACACACACAATCCATGTCTCAATTGTCTCCAGGCTTAAACATCATTCTTTAACCTGTCCCGTCCCCTTCATCTACACTTATTGAAGTGGATTTAACAAGTGACATCAATAAGGGATCATAGCTTTCACCTGGATTTATCTGGTCAGTCTATGTCATGGAAAGAGCGGGTTTCTTAATATTTTGTATACTCAGTGTAAGGGTGAAATCGACGATGTCGTCATCTCTGCTGCCCTCATGTGGTTGTGCTTCAACAGTGTCTCTGCTCTTTTCTAAGGTAGTTTCATCAGAATGTCTTATCAAGTAGGGACTGCAAACAGGAAAAAGTATACATCACAAATGACGCAGGTTGGCCTATATTCTATATTGTCATGAATCTTGCCCTGGAGGCAGCTCTGCAGAGTGGTCCCTAGCTGGCACAGCCACAAACTCATAAAATCTGATTTTGTACCTAACCTTAACCACACTGCTAACCCTAATGTCTGACCCTAACCTTAAATTAAGACCAAAAACCTCATGAGTTTTCATGAATTTTTACGATATAGACAATTTTGACTTTGCAGCTGGCCTTTCTTGTGGAAATTTGCTCAGTTCTGCCTCCAGGGAAATATTCATGACAATAAACGTCAACATGCACAAATGACACCCTATTCCCTACGTAGTGCACTACTTTTGATCTGGGCCCATAGTGCTCTGGTCAAAAGTAGTGCACTATATAGGAAATATTGTGCCATTTGGGACACATATCAAATCTCTTGACCAGACTATCCTACTGTCTGATTCCTCTCTTTACACCACAGACCATGTGCCTCAGTGAGTTTGAAATGTCACAGAATATCTACTGAATGTATTTTAAACTGTTTCCCCCCCAAAATTGTAAAGTGGTTTTCCCACTGGCTATAGGGTGAACGCACCAATTGGTGAGTCGCTCTGGATAAGAGCGTCTGCTAAATGACGTAAATGTGCCCTTGAGCAAGGCACTTAACCCTAATTGCTCCTGTAAGTCGCTCTGGATAAGAGCGTCTGCTAAATGACTAAAATGTAAATGTAAAATGTATGTTTCCATAGGCCTGTGTGTGTGGCAAATACCTCAAGGTAATGGATTTTATGCACAAGTATACCCTGTATATCTGTAAAAAAAAAAAAAATAAAAAAATAATAGCCGTTATCTACTTAACGTTTTAAAAACAGTTTATTACAGATTTCACTTTTAGGAGAAGGGTTCTGGGCTTTTGTCAAGCCCTTTAGACTCTTCAGTAGGCGACAGAACGTTGAAGTGGTGATAGAATGCAGCCTTGAGTTCCGAGATGTAGCAACCAGAGAGCTGTTTCCATGGCAACGCGGATCTACCTTCGCTTTCCTCCATCAGGAGCACACTCAGTCCCATCACTCTGTTGTGTGTGCACGTCCCAAATGGTACTCCATTCCCTATACAGTCCACTACTTTTGAGCAGAGCCCTATAGGGCCTTGGCCAAAATAAGTGCACTACATAGGGAAAAAGGGTGCCATTTCGGACGTATCCAGTGTAGCTGTGTGGAGAAAATAAATCTTATGTGCTGTGTACTTGTTCAAGACCGTGGCCTTGATTAGAATAAAAGAGATGAGGTGGAAAGATGGAGAAATGGAGAGATGGGGCGATGGGGAGATGGTGTTAGGAGTGGGTAGTTATTTTTTTATGTGTTGTTGCGTCTGTTCTGTTAATGAGTGTCACTCTGTCTCCACTCCAATATCTGGTTTTCACTTCATGTGAAACTGCAAGGCACTCTCTGTACCTCACGATCTGTAATCCAGAAAACTTCAACAGTCAATCCTACTCCATAGGGCTGGTTTCACCATACCCAGACTCTCCATTGATATAAAGCCTATTCCTGAACTAAAATAAACTTTTCAATAGAGAGTCTCAGTTGGTTTTTCATTGATATGTCAAAGTGTTTGATAGTGTAAGAGTAAGGTCCAGCACACTGGCCCAGAATGCTCTCTGTTTTAACCTAGGTCCAGTATTTCACATCTTCTGGTATCAGACAGTATGGTATCTGGCCCAGAATGCTCTCTGTTTTAACCTAGGTCCAGTATTTCACATCTTCTGGTATCAGACAGTATGGGATCTGGCCCAGAATGTTCTCTGCTTTAACCTAGGTCCAGTATTTCACATCTTCTGGTATCAGACAGTATAGTATCTGGAACATATTCTGAACAGACTCAGTACCCAACAAGTAACAATACTGATATTCTGTTCCTGTAGGCCTGTTTGTCCATTTGGAGGAGTAATATCATGTGATGTCGTGTGGAGGAGTAATATCATGTGATGTCGTGTGGAGGAGTAATATCATGTGATGTCGTGTGGAGGAGTAATATCATGTGATGTCGTGTGGAGGAGTAATATCATGTGATGTCGTGTGGAGGAGTAATATCATGTGATGTCATGTGGAGGAGTAATATCATGAGATGTCGTGTGGAGGAGTAATATCATGTGATGTCGTGTGGAGGAGTAATATCATGTGATGTCGTGTGGAGGAGTAATATCATGTGATGTCGTGTGGAGGAGTAATATCATGTGATGTCGTGTGGAGGAGTAATATCATGTGATGTCGTGTGGAGGAGTAATGTCGTGTGGAGGAGTAATATCATGTGATGTCGTGTGGAGGAGTAATATCATGTGATGTCGTGTGGAGGAGTAATATCATGTGATGTCGTGTGGAGGAGTAATATCATGTGATGTCGTGTGGAGGAGTAATATCATGTGATGTCATGTGGAGGAGTAATATCATGTGATGTCATGTGGAGGAGTAATATCATGTGATGTCGTGTGGAGGAGTAATATCATGTGATGTCGTGTGGAGGAGTAATATCATGTGATGTCGTGTGGAGGAGTAATATCATGTGATGTCGTGTGGAGGAGTAATATCATGTGATGTCGTGTGGAGGAGTAATATCATGTGATGTCGTGTGTCCTCTCTGCTTTACATGTGATGATGATGATGGTGATGATGGTGATGATGATGATGATGGTGATGATGATGGTGATGATGACGGTGATGATGATGGTGATGATGATGGTGATGATGGTGATGATGATGATGACGGTGATGATGACGGTGTTGATGATGGTGATGATGATGGTGATGATGGTGATGATGATGGTGATGATGATGGTGATGATGATGATGACGGTAGTGATGACGGTGATGATGATGGTGATGATGATGGTGATGGTGATGGTGATGATGATGATGATGATGGTGATGATGATGATGACGGTGATGATGACGTGATGATGATGGTGATGATGATGGTGATGATGCATCCTTCTCTGTCATATGTTGATTTTCCCACAGATGACAGGCACAGCAGGTGCCACGGTCAAAGTGTTTCCCCCTGGACATACAGGCACAGCAGGTGCCACGGTCAAAGTGTTTCCCCCTGGACATACAGGCGCAACAGGTGTCACGATCAAAGTGTTCCCACTAGACCCACTGTCACAATGATGTAGACAGAGAGAGAGAGAGAGAGAGAGAGAAAGCATTTCTGACAAATAAAAACAGATTGATGGATAGGACAGGGACAGCAAATTAAATGATAGATCTGTTGTTGTGCGTTCTGTTTTTCTCAGGGCATTGTAGGTCACTGCGAAATCACATTACTGTTTTTCATTTACGATTACTAGTTTGATGATTCATCGCTGGTGGTATTGCCTTAAACTACCTTGCAAGTGTAGGCATATCTTTCAAATTCAACCCACTGGCTGGTTCTGAACCATCATCATTAAATATGAAGTAAGAACAGGATGTGCCCGTTCTTCTTCTCTCTGAAAGTGAGATGGTATCAGCGTCCCAAATGGCACCCTATTCCCTATGTAGTGCACTACCACTGGTCAAGAGTAGTGCACGGAGTAGGACACAGGGTTCCATTTGGGATGCAAGCCAGTATGACACAATCAAATATGATCCAGTTTATTACCTCAGTTCTAAAGAGAGGGACTGCATCAGTATTTTTTTGTGATTCAAAGCAGCACTTGAGGGTGCTAATGAATATTTAAAGTTGTGTTCCAAATAGAACCCTATTCCCAGCCCTATAGGCCCTGGTCAAAAGTAGAGCACTATATAGGAAATAGGGTGGCATTTGGGACGCAACGGAAGTCTATCCACAGGAGGGATGAGGTAAGTAGCCTTAGAGGCAACAAAAAAAAACGGAACGTGTCATGCTGCAGAAAGCAGTAAAACTGTTGAGCCGAAAGGTAAATAACATCAGCCACAGGAAATAGACCAACCTGTTGTTTTCCTGCTGCGTGGGACACTGATCCTGGCACTACACAGGAAATCATTTTTAGATCATTATTTCACGTTGCAAACAGTGTGATGCTTTTGAATTTCACGCTTCAATTTCGCTCCCATTATTATCCACACTAACCCTAACCCGTTGCATCATGGAAATGCTGTGATGCTTTTGAAAAGTCTAGTTTGATTAAATTTTTTATAACACATCATCGGGGAAAAAAAACGTAATCTCTTTTTATAGCACACAAATTAGCCAACCTGGTCACAAAGAGGAACCATTAGGAAACCAATTAGTGACCACAAACAGATAACAATTATCTCAATTACTGCAGTGCACCATACAGGATAAACATTATGTCTGTTACTGCACGTCACCATACAGGATAAACACTATGTCTGTTACTGCACGTCACCATACAGGATAAACACTATGTCTGTTACTGCACGTCACCATACAGGAGAAACACTATGTCTGTTACTGCACGTCACCATAAAGGAGAAACACTATGTCTGTTACTGCACGTCACCATAAAGGAGAAACACTATGTCTGTTACTGCACGTCACCATACAGGAGAAACACTATGTCTGTTACTGCACGTCACCATAAAGGAGAAACACTATGCCTGTTACTGCACGTCACCATACAGGAGAAACACTATGTCTGTTACTGCAGGTCACCATACAGGAGAAACACTATGTCTGTTACTGCACGTCACCATACAGGAGAAACACTATGTCTGTTACTGCAGGTCACCATACAGGAGAAACACTATGTCTGTTACTGCACGTCACCATACAGGATAAACACTATGTCTGTTACTGCACGTAACCATACAGGATAAACAATATGTCTGTTAATGCAGGTCACCATACAGGATAAACACTATGTCTGTTACTGCAGGTCACCATACAGGAGAAACACTATGTATGTTACTGCAGGTCACCATACAGGATAAACACTATGTCTGTTACTGCACGTCACCATACAGGAGAAACACTATGTCTGTTACTGCACGTCACCATACAGGATAAACACTATGTCTGTTACTGCAGGTCACCATACAGGAGAAACACTATGTCTGTTAATGCAGGTCACCATACAGGATAAACACTATGTCTGTTACTGCAGGTCACCATACAGGAGAAACACTATGTCTGTTACTGCAGGTCACCATACAGGAGAAACACTATGTCTGTTACTGCAGGTCACCATACAGGATAAACACTATGTCTGTTACTGCAGGTCACCATACAGGAGAAACACTATGTCTGTTACTGCACGTCACCATACAGGATAAACACTATGTCTGTTACTGCAGGTCACCATACAGGAGAAACACTATGTCTGTTAATGCAGGTCACCATACAGGATAAACACTATGTCTGTTACTGCAGGTCACCATACAGGAGAAACACTATGTCTGTTACTGCACGTCACCATACAGGAGAAACACTATGTCTGTTACTGCACGTCACCATACAGGATAAACACTATGTCTGTTACTGCACGTAACCATACAGGAGAAACACTATGTCTGTTACTGCAGGTCACCATACAGGAGAAACACTATGTCTGTTACTGCACGTCACCATACAGGAGAAACACTATGTCTGTTACTGCACGTCACCATACAGGATAAACACTATGTCTGTTACTGCAGGTCACCATACAGGAGAAACACTATGTCTGTTACTGCAGGTCACCATACAGGAGAAACACTATGTCTGTTACTGCAGGTCACCATACAGGAGAAACACTATGCCTGTTACTGCACGTCACCATACAGGATAAACACTATGTCTGTTACTGCACGTAACCATACAGGAGAAACACTATGTCTGTTACTGCAGGTCACCATACAGGATAAACACTATGTCTGTTACTGCACGTCACCATACAGGATAAACACTATGTCTGTTACTGCACGTCACCATACAGGAGAAACACTATGTCTGTTACTGCACGTCACCATACAGGAGAAACACTATGTCTGTTACTGCACGTCACCATACAGGAGAAACACTATGTCTGTTACTGCAGGTCACCATACAGGAGAAACACTATGTCTGTTACTGCAGGTCACCATACAGGAGAAACACTATGTCTGTTACTGCAGGTCACCATACAGGAGAAACACTATGTCTGTTACTGCAGGTCACCATACAGGATAAACACTATGTCTGTTACTGCAGGTCACCATACAGGAGAAACACTATGTCTGTTACTGCAGGTCACCATACAGGGAGAAACACTATGTCTGTTACTGCAGGTCACCATACAGGAGAAACACTATGTCTGTTACTGCAGGTCACCATACAGGAGAAACACTATGTCTGTTACTGCAGGTCACCATACAGGAGAAACACTATGCCTGTTACTGCACGTCACCATACAGGAGAAACACTATGTCTGTTACTGCAGGTCACCATACAGGAGAAACACTATGTCTGTTACTGCAGGTCACCATACAGGATAAACACTATGTATGTTACTGCAGGTCACCATACAGGAGAAACACTATGTCTGTTACTGCACGTCACCATACAGGAGAAACACTATGTCTGTTACTGCAGGTCACCATACAGGAGAAACACTATGTCTGTTACTGCAGGTCACCATACAGGAGAAACACTATGCCTGTTACTGCACGTCACCATACAGGATAAACACTATGTCTGTTACTGCACGTCACCATACAGGATAAACACTATGCCTGTTACTGCAGGTCACCATACAGGAGAAACACTATGTCAGTTATTTCTATGGTACCACTATACAAGGAGCGGAGTGTTGATGCGGTGTGAGGATTCTATCTAATGACGTAGCAACCAATCTGTCCGTCCAGACACTATAAATACCCGCGCCGACGCTCCTCTCTGCACACTCCAACGCTCCACTGCAACACAACACATGGTGAAGCAACAAGTGTAACAGAACTGTAACAACAGACATTCCGGATGATCCCCGTGCCTGGAAGGAACATGGAGGTGAACACAACAGAGAAAGTAGTCTACCTTTCCGTTGATGGCACCGCCGACACGTTCAGCTCTTGTGCCACTGCCGGGCATCCACAGACCCAGCTCAACATGGACGATAATGTTGAACAACAAACGATTTCCAACCAGCTTCCCAATGTTAAAGTCACAGGTGTCAACTGTCCATCACCTACAATCATGCAATACAAAAAGGTCTCAAACATGACCAAGGCGAGTAAAGGGATATTTAAAACGGTCACTGAGCACTGGAGACACACGGACAAGAAGACGAGGGTGGTCCGGTCTTCCAGCACGGGGACCACTCGCGCTACATCCTCGGAAAGGTTCCCCAAAAGAAGATCCTTCGACCCGCTAGCGACGTTGAAGCTCCCGGACCAGACTCCATGCACCGCGCCACTGGAGGAGATGCGCCTCACCAAGCCCCGTAACTGCCGGCGTGTTGTAGTACTCGGCGCGCCCAGAGTGGGCAAGACGAACATTCTCAGGCGGTTCCTGCGCGACGGGTTCGAGGAACAGTACGAGCCGACGGCAGAAGACTTCCACAGGAAGTTGTACCAGATCCGAGGAGAAACCTATCAGATTGATATCCTGGACGCAGCGAAGGAGAGAGACTTCCCCGCTAGACGGAGGCTGTCCATACTGACAGGTGTGTAGGTGATGAGTGTATAGGCTATTGACTTTGTATAGATCTAATGCATTGAGTTGGACAATGAAAAGTGTTTTGTGTACATTGCATTTTCCTTTGCATAGCCTTGATCTAATACATTGAGTTGGAAAATTGATGTGGGTGTTTTTTTGCATTTAATCTAATCACTAAATCTGTACTCTTCCCTCCAACAGGTGACATATTTCTCCTGGTGTTCAGTGTGGGTGACAGAGACTCCTTCAAAGAGGTGTACACACTGCGCAAAGAGATAATAGCAGCCAAGACCAAGCTGATGAAGCTCAAAGAGAATGCCCGGGTTCCCATAGTGATATGCGGCAACAAAGTGGATTTAGAGGCGGAGAGGGTCATCGGCCGTCCGGAGATGTTCCAAGCTCTAGGAGAGGACACGGCGCTCTTCGAGACATCAGCCAAAGACAGTACCAGTCTAGAAGAGATGTTCGAAGCCCTCGTCAAGCTAGGCGGTCTCCCTACCGAGACGCGTCCGTCGCAGCACTGCGAGATCTCCATCCGTACCTACCAGGCGCTGAGCACCAGCAGAAGCCGTTGCGGCAGACGTGGCCGTGCGTTGGTTCCAAACGCGCCATGCGGTGCGGTGTACCCACTGGCCCGCCGCCCCAGCTTTAACAGCGACCTACAGCGGGTAATGGGCCCCAGCCCCACTAAACGGAGCAAACCCATAGAGAAGTGTCAAATTCAATGAATTGAGGGACTTCTCAGTACAAGAAACATATTGTAGTATTACAATATATAATCATTATGTCAAGAGTTATACTCTGCTTTAGGCAACTGGCTGGACCAGTTGAGCCAACTATGTAAATGTTGATTTTCTTTGTGTACTGTGAAATAAAACATATATATATGATCATATTGATATGAGTTGTGTTGTGATATTTTAGTTAGCCTATCATTTTACACTTTAGTCTATTTGCAGACGCCCAGAGCGACATTCAACTGAGTTAGCAGGAAAAAACAACTATCAAAGACAATTTTACACAAGTAATTGATATCAAACAATTTACTCTGTAAAGGAATTGGTTAAATATATTCCATTTAGCAGACGCTTTTATCCAAAGCGACTTATAGTCATGCGTGCATACATTTAACTTATCGAACCCACTACCCTGGCGTTGCAAGCGCCATGCTCTATCAACTGAGCTACAAAGCTTCATATCAAATACGTAGGATTACCATTTCTGGCCAGATTCAGAGGGAAAGTATGTGGGTGGTAAAAGCCTGCCGGGTGCTATGTTCTATAACATCTCTCCGGTGGACACGTCAGTTCTCTACTTTCTGTTAGAAGCTCAAGGCAATGCTTTGAGTGTGGAGCATTTCCGAGTGAATGCAATGCGCGCCGCCCACCCACACAATCCAGAGCTTTCTATTGCAATGAAAGGCTCTTAATGACGTCAATGAATCGTGCTCAATTAACCATAGAATTTACAGAATTACGCATAGCCATAGTATCAGCACGGAAGTGGGAGTTCTTTTATAGGTCGGCTTAATTATAAATGCCAGGGTTATTAAGTTGATTACCAAATATTGAAATCAACAGGCCTACAGTATTTCCATGGGGAAATGTGAATGTGATATTATCCATCCTCTCCGTTTCAGCACCATGGACAGGACGTAGCAACACGTGAGTTCATAAATGAGTAGTTCCAAGGGAAACATGAAATATCAACCGTCACGAAACACTCATTAAATACTTGTGAGTACTGCAGTTCCAATGTAGAGACGAAAGTATCCCTTGTGACAGACAAACTGCATATAATTCCTTTTGGGGAAAGTACACAAAACCATTAATTCTGAGAGACAGAGACAGAGACAGAGAGAGAGAGAGAGAGAACAACAACAACGCCCTGCAGACATAGGCTACATCCATGGCAAGACATATTTCAGAAGACATATTATTCTAAAACAGGATTCTATTAATTTATTTTATTTTATGATAGAGCTTACAGTCCTGCCCTTGTCTAAAGCAAAGGTTCACCACATTGAATTTCCTTTAATTATAAAAAACGAATAAAAATAGACTGTTTATCAAAAGATCAATTGTAGTCATTGAGCAGATGCTCTTATCCAGAGCAGCTCACAGTAAGTGCATTATATTTTAAAATATGGTGAGACAACCACATATCACAGTCAAATATACAGGATAGGAACATAACATTCCAGCTAAACAATGGATATACTGTATAGTGTTTAGCATAAAACACTTTTTAATATACATCTAAAATCTATGAATAAAAAAAAATCTGAGAACAATAATATTTTACACACATGAAGGTACCCACCCATAAGCAATAATTTCTGATGAAAAAACACAAACGGCTATAGTGTTTTGGAAATTAACTCTTCAATTATCTAGGCAATTAAAAGGCTGTGGTTCAATACTATTCTTCATATAGAATGTATCATTCTATGAGTCTGCTTGGTACATCGGGTCATAGATCCACGTCAATGAACCACTCACTTGTATTCATTGGGTCCTTGTCAACAGCCTCCAGATTTGACTGCACGTGCAGATGTTCCACATTGTTGAAATGCAAAAACTCAGCAGCACCTTGTAGGAGTGGTGAACATTACCCAGCACTGTCAGTGCTGGTAAACATCCACTCACATTACTGCTAATCATTCATACAAATATCTCTGAAGAACAGAGCAGCAAAACAGCACTAATATAGGCCTTTAACGATACCAAGGAGGGCTCCTAAATGGCACCCTATTCCCTACATAGTGCACTACTTTAAACCAGATCCCTATGGGCCCTGGTCAAAAGTAGTGCACTATAATAATAATAATAATAATATGCCATTTAGCAGACGCTTTTATCCAAAGCGACTTACAGTCATGCGTGCATACATTTTTTTTTTGTGTATGGGTGGTCCCGGGGATCGAACCCACTACCTTGGCGTTACAAGCGCCGTGCTCTACCAGCTGAGCTACAGAGGACCACCCATACAGGACCAATAGGGTGCCATATGTGACTGACTTACACTGCACTATACAGCACGTGATCTGGCTTCACATGAAGAGCTGAAAAGACCCTGGACTCGATGAATTTCACAAAGGACTCTTTTTATAATGGCCGCCTTCTCTCCGTCTCTATACAGGTAAACACAGGGCCTTCTCTATACAGGTAAAACACAGGGCCTTCTCTATACAGGTAAATACAGGGCCTTCTCTATACAGGTAAACACAGGGCCTTCTCTATACAGGTAAACACAGGGCCTTCTCTATACAGGTAAACACAGGGCCTTCTCTATACAGGTAAACAAAGGGCCTTCTCTATACAGGTAAACAAAGGGCCTTGAAATCTTCAGAGAAACACAAAAGTGGAAAACATGAGTTTGGAGTACTAGGCAGAGAAGCAGAGAGATCTAATTCCCACATGCTCCATTTAAAATAATAGCTACATCAAATTACATGAATGTCCTTACATGGAGAGATGGAGAGACGGAGACATGGAGACACGGAGAGACAGAGACATGGAGAGACAGAGACATGGAGAGACAGAGACATGGAGAGACAGAGACATGGAGACATGGAGAGACAGAGACATGGAGAGACGGAGACATGGAGAGACAGAGACATGGAAAGACGGAGACATGGAGAGACGGAGACATGGAGAGACAGAGACATGGAGAGACGGAGACATGGAGAGACAGAGACATGGAGAGACGGAGACATGGAGACATGGCGAGACAGAGACATGGAGAGACGGAGACATGGAGAGACAGAGACATGGAGAGACAGAGACATGGAGAGACAGAGACATGGAGAGACAGAGACATGGAGAGACATGGAGAGACAGAGACATGGAGACATGGAGAGACAGAGACATGGAGAGACAGAGACATGGAGAGACAGAGACATGGAGAGACAGAGACATGGAGAGACAGAGACATGGAGAGACAGAGACATGGAGACATGGAGAGACAGAGACATGGAGAGATGGAGACATGGAGAGACAGAGACATGGAGAGACGGAGACATGGAGAGATGGAGACATGGAGAGACAGAGACATGGAGACATGGAGAGACAGAGACATGGCGAGACGGAGACATGGAGAGACAGAGACATGGAGACATGGAGAGACAGAGACATGGAGAGACGGAGACATGGAGACATGGAGAGACAGAGACATGGAGAGACAGAGACACGGAGACATGGAGAGACAGAGACATGGAGAGACAGAGACATGGAGAGACAGAGACATGGAGAGATGGAGACATGGAGACATGGAGAGACAGAGACATGGAGAGACGGAGACATGGAGAGACAGAGACATGGAGAGACAGAGACATGGAGACATGGAGACATGGAGAGACGGAGACATGGAGAGACGGAGACATGGAGAGACGGAGACATGGAGAGACGGAGACATGGAGAGACAGAGACATGGAGAGACGGAGACATGGAGAGACGGAGACATGGAGAGACAGAGACATGGAGAGACGGAGACATGGAGAGACGGAGACATGGAGACATGGAGAGACAGAGACATGGAGAGACAGAGACATGGAGAGACGGAGACATGGAGAGACGGAGACATGGAGAGACGGAGACATGGAGAGACAGAGACATGGAGAGACGGAGACATGGAGAGACGGAGACATGGAGAGACGGAGACATGGAGAGACGGAGACATGGAGAGACGGAGACATGGAGAGACGGAGACTTCAGTCAACATGCAGACAGTGTTGTGGTGCTGTCTTCAGGCTTCAAAAACGCTCCAGTCTACAGTGTTGTGGTGCTGTCTCCAGGCTTCAACAATACGCTCCAGTCTACAGTGTTGTGGTGCTGTCTCCAGGCTTCAACAATACGCTCCAGATTCCTCTTGGTGAATGACATGTTGTGTACCTGTTAGACCAGGGGTGTCAAACGTCCAGCCCGCGGGCCGGATCAGGCCCGCAAACGGGTTTAATCCGGCCCGCGAGATGATTTTGTAAAGTATAAAAATGAGCTGCAATTTTTCAATAAAATAAACTGCTGTTCCAATTGTGTCCACTGGATGGCGCAATAGCAATTGTGTTAAGCAAGCAAACTGTTAATACCGGGGCAGAGCAAATAGGTCAAGCAAGTGCAGCCAGTCCGGATGAGCTACTTTGTTTTGCCCGCGATATTTATTACGGCTTCTACTTTTAACATTATGTGCTTTGGCACCCTCATTGCCCCAATATGTCTCTGTCAAAAAAGAGAAAAGTGGACGCAGAGTGCAGAGTGTTCCAAGAAAAATTGTCATCCTTCTATTTATTCACGGAATTGAATGGGAAAGCTGTATGTTTGGTGCGTTCACAGCATGTTGCAGTGCTGAAAGAATATAACCTTTGTCGCCACTATGTGAGTCTTCATGCCGACAAATATGACAACTTTCAAGGACAGCGGAGAAGAGAGAAGGTGAATGAACTGTTGGTGGGTCTGAAGAAACAGCAGTCTGTGTTTACTCACAGCCGAGACATCAGTGACGCTGCAGTGAAAGCTAGCTACCTCATTGCTAATGAAATCGCAGTGGCTTCAAAACCATTTAGTGAGGGTGAATTTGTAAAAAAATGCATGATGAAGGCAGCAGAGATTGTGTGCCCTGAAAAGCACCAGGCTTTTGCAAATATCAGCCTGACAAGAAACACAGTTGCAGACAGGATTTCCGATCTTTCAGTGGATTTGGACAGCCAGTTCAAGCAAAAAGTAAAGTCATTTATTGCATTTTCGGTTGCAATTGATGAAAGCACGGACATTACAGATGTTGCACAACTGGCCATTTTCATCCGCGGAGTTGATGACACATTGACCGTCACCGAGGAGTTCGTGGAGTTGGTGCCGATGACAGATACAACGACAGCAGCTGATATTTTCACTGCACTCGTCGGGCGCGCTGGACAGGGTCGGAGTGGACTGGTCCCGCGCTGTCAGCCTGGCTACAGATGGTGCGCCCTCAATGATCGGGGAAAAAAAGCAGGCGTTGTGACAAAGTTCAGAGAGAAAGTGCAATCTGCAAATGGAGGACGTGATTTTTGGACTTTTCACTGTATTTTGCACCAGGAGGCTTTGTGTTGCAAGTCATTAAAGATGGATAACGTCATGAAGGTGGTCATCCAAACTGTTAATTTCATCCGATCCAGAAGCCTGAATCACCGTCAGTTTGACAGCCTTCTCAGAGAGAAAGACCACATCTATGGCCTGCCATACCACACTGAGGTAAGATGGTTAAGCCGAGGTGCTGTGCTGAGGCGTTTCTTTGATTTACGAGAAGAAATTGAACAGTTCATGGAAGAAAAGGGCAAACCAGTGTTAGAATTTCATTCCGCAGAATGGATGCAGGACCTTGCATTTATGGTGGATGTTACAGAGCACCTGAATAACTTGAACAAACAGCTGCAAGGGCGCAACAAAGTTGCCACGCAGTATTATGACAGCATACGTTCTTTCAAGTTGAAGCTGTCATTGTGGGAGACGCAACTCGCCGGTGGTGATGCAGCTCACTTCCCCTGTCTGAAAAATGTGTGCGCGACCCAACATGTGGCAGACATGAAGCGGTTCAAAGATAAAATAACGGGACTGTTAAGGGAGTTTGAGCAACGCTTTCAGATTTTTGGTGAACTGGAGAAAGACTTCAAAGTTTTTTGTTCGCCATTCACCGTGAATCCCTCTGATCTGCCCGTCAGCATCCAACTTGAAATAATAGACTTGCAGTGTGACTCGGATTTGAAGGGCAAATTTGCCGCAGCTGGCTTGGACACATTTTATCAGAATCTCTTGCCAGGTTACCCCAACTTGACAGCCCTCGCTGCAAAACTGTTGTGCATGTTTGGAACCACATATCTTTGTGAGCAAGTTCTCTGTAATGAGCATAAATAAAACAAAGCTGCGCTCAAGGCTCACGCACAAGCACTTGAATCACATCCTGAAGTTGGCTGCCACTCAGGATGTGACGCCTGATATTGATGCGCTGGTGAAAGCTAAAAGATGCCAGGTATCAGGAGTCAAATAAACTATGCAACCCCACTTAAAGTGCTGCATGAGACACCCTGATATAGTTCTGTGATCTGTGATATACTTCTGTGAATCACTGAGGCATTGTGTGTTTGTGCTCAAAATTTCAAATAACTTGAGGTGTTTTATGATTAATAGTGATGTTGTGCTTTTGGACACACTGTCCTCAGGCTCCAGCTTTATGTTTATATGTTTTTATGTTGATGTGCTATTGTTTTTAATTGATTTTATTTTATTTGTATATTTAACCTATTCTTGACTCTGTGGTTCTTGCACTTGTTTGGGGAACAGGATTTCATTATTTGCATCTACATTTCTGCCTGAGAAATGACACCCTGATATAGTTCTGTTCTGTGATCTGTGAAACAGTTCTGTGAATCACTGAGGCATTGTGTGTTTGTGTGTTCTTTTTCTTTAGAATTTTCAAATAAACTTGAGGTGTTTTATGATTAATAGTGATGTTGTGCTTGTACTATTTTGGACACACTGTCTTTAGGCTCCAGTTTTATGTTTTATGTTGATCGTATTAAAACAAAGAAAACAATCTGAAGTTGTTGTTTTTAAGTTATATATACCATGATTTTACCGGTCCGGCCCACTTGGGAATAGATTTTCCTCCATGTGGCCCCTGAGCTAAAATGAGTTTGACACCCCTGTGTTAGACCAAGCCTTTCATCACAGCTGATGGACAACAGAAGGTTTAAACCTGTCTGTCTAATCTGGGGATCTGGTCTGCTCTGCACCTGGGCCAGATACAGGGACCATGACCACGTCACTCTCCCCCACGTCACACACACACACACACACACACTCTCTGCCAGGTGATCCAGCCCCCTCTCACGCTACATCTTCTCACGCTATGATGGGGAGGCAGAGCTCCATTAGAGGGAGCTTGACAATAACAGTGGTTCATTACAGCTCTGATGACAGATGACTAGATAAGCGTGGAGGAACTGGAGTCCGTGGCACGCTAACCTTCATAAACAACCTATTTAACTACTGCTTTTGGTAACTGCTTGTAGGGTGTGTGTGTGTGTGTGTGTGTGTGATTACCTCTGTTTACTACACTTAAGGGGTATAGAATGATGTGTTCATAGAGAGCAACATGACAAGGCGGAGGACCTTTCCTGAGTCCCGACAGCATCCTGTTCAACTGTAAACATCTCATCTAGAGCTTTATCAGCCTATCAGGAAGATCTAACCTGTCACTAATCAGAACACGGTGACTACAGTTTAGTGCCAACTGCAGTTTATTCTCATCTTACTGCAGCTAATCTACTTCATCAGTGTACCGTAGATGGTAGATTTGGCCAGCGTCTACAGTTCATAGTGGCTTCCAGGTAACTCTCCAGGATCTCTCTCTCTCCCCTCTCTGTCAGCCAGGCTTGGAGACCCTCCGTCCTCCACCTCTCTGGTCTCCCACGCTGGACACCCTGGCCTGCTGCTGGAGCCCCTGGGTGATGTGGGTCCCCAGACACCCTGGCCTGCTGCTGGAGCCCCTGGGTGATGTAGGTCCCCAGACACCCTTGCCTGCTGCTGGACACCCTGGCCTGCTGCTGGAGCCCCTGGGTGATGTGGGTCCCCAGACACCCTGGCCTGCTGCTGGAGCCCCTGGGTGATGTGGGTCCCCAGACACCCTGGCCTGCTGCTGGAGCCCCTGGGTGATGTGGGTCTCCCAGACACCCTGGCCTGCTGCTGGAGCCCCTGGGTGATGTGGGTCTCCAGACACCCTGGCCTGCTGCTGGAGCCCCTGGGTGATGTGGGTCTCCAGACACCCTGGCCTGCTGCTGGAGCCCCTGGGTGATGTGGGTCCCCAGCTCCAGTAGCAGGGTGGGTAACATGCTGTCCATTGAGGCCAGACCCTGCCACGAGCACCGCAGATCCCTACACAGAAGACAAAAGGGGTTGTCAGTGTTTCCCAAACTCTGTCCTGGGGACCCCAAGGGGAGCACGTTTTGGTTTGTGCCCTAGCACTACACAGCTGATTCAAATAATCAAAGCTTGATGATGAGTTGATTATTTGAATCAGCTGTATAGTGGGGGGGACCCTGTGTTACTTAGAGACTCAAACAGACATGGAGATACAACTACTGGGTCCCACTTTAAACAGACCACAAGTTATCATTCTTAATGAAGCCCTCATAAACTCTTTGTGAATGCTCTATAAAGGCTTTATGAATTGTAGTTTGTTTAAAGTGGGACCAACTATTGTATACTTCCCAATAAACTGAAGAGAGACTTTTCTGAGCTCCATTAATAATATAATACAGTATATATATGACAGAACAGGGCAAACAGGTTACCATGGGTTACCTGTCATCCAGGATTAGAAGATTAGAAGGCCTGTCTGTTGAAGGTCTGGGTTACCTGTCATCCAGGATTAGAAGGCCTGTCTGTTGAAGGTCTGGGTTACCTGTCATCCAGGATTAGAAGGCCTGTCTGTTGAAGGTCTGGGTTACCTGTCATCCAGGATTAGAAGGCCTGTCTGTTGAAGGTCTGGGTTACCTGTCATCCAGGATTAGAAGGCCTGTCTGTTGAAGGTCTGGGTTACCTGTCATCCAGGATTAGAAGGCCTGTCTGTTGAAGATATTGTACTTCAGAAGATGAGCTGAGAATCTGGTGTAGATCTGCCCTGGGACTGAACAACTGCCAATGCTGCCGCAGAATTACCATGAATCAGAAACATAAACCCAGATGTAGACAGAAAGAAAGTTGAATCAGAACAGCGGTGTGCAACATACTGAACACAATGTACGGTTAGAAAATGTTTTTATCCATTGATGATGGACCCTATTGACACAAACAATGAATCTAGAAACAATTGAAACATCCTCTTGTTATAGCATCTACTGTGTGTATATACTGTTTAGTATGTGTCAATGTTCTGGGTTAACCAAGATTACCTGGTGAGTGATGCCGTCAATGTTCTGGGTTAACCAAGATTACCTGGTGAGTGATGCCGTCAATGTTCTGGGTTAACCAAGATTACCTGGTGAGTGATGCCGTCAATGTTCTGGGTTAACCAAGATTACCTGGTGAGTGATGCCGTCAATGTTCTGGGTTAACCAAGATTACCTGGTGAGTGATGCCGTCAATGTTCTGGGTTAACCAAGATTACCTGGTGAGTGATGCCGTCAATGTTCTGGGTTAACCAAGATTACCTGGTGAGTGATGCCGTCAATGTTCTGGGTTAACCAAGATTACCTGGTGAGTGATGCCGTCAATGTTCTGGGTTAACCAAGATTACCTGGTGAGTGATGCCGTCAATGTTCTGGGTTAACCAAGATTACCTGGTGAGTGATGCCGTCAATGTTCTGGGTTAACCAAGATTACCTGGGGAGTGATGCCGTCAATGTTCTGGGTTAACCAAGATTACCTGGGGAGTGATGCCGTCAATGTTCTGGGTTAACCAAGATTACCTGGTGAGTGATGCCGTCAATGTTCTGGGTTAACCAAGATTACCTGGTGAGTGATGCCGTCAATGTTCTGGGTTAACCAAGATTACCTGGTGAGTGATGCCGTCAATGTTCTGGGTTAACCAAGATTACCTGGTGAGTGATGCCGTCAATGTTCTGGGTTAACCAAGATTACCTGGTGAGTGATGCCGTCAATGTTCTGGGTTAACCAAGATTACCTGGTGAGTGATGCCGTCAATGTTCTGGGTTAACCAAGATTACCTGGTGAGTGATGCCGTCAATGTTCTGGGTTAACCAAGATTACCTGGTGAGTGATGCCGTCAATGTTCTGGGTTAACCAAGATTACCTGGTGAGTGATGCCGTCAATGTTCTGGGTTAACCAAGATTACCTGGTGAGTGATGCCGTCAATGTTCTGGGTTAACCAAGATTACCTGGTGAGTGATGCCGTCAATGTTCTGGGTTAACCAAGATTACCTGGTGAGTGATGCCGTCAATGTTCTGGGTTAACCAAGATTACCTGGTGAGTGATGCCGTCAATGTTCTGGGTTAACCAAGATTACCTGGTGAGTGATGCCGTCAATGTTCTGGGTTAACCAAGATTACCTGGTGAGTGATGCCGTCAATGTTCTGGGTTAACCAAGATTACCTGGTGAGTGATGCCGTCAATGTTCTGGGTTAACCAAGATTACCTGGGGAGTGATGCCGTCAATGTTCTGGGTTAACCAAGATTACCTGGGGAGTGATGCCGTCAATGTTCTGGGTTAACCAAGATTACCTGGGGAGTGATGCCGTCAATGTTCTGGGTTAACCAAGATTACCTGGTGAGTGATGCCGTCAATGTTCTGGGTTAACCAAGATTACCTGGTGAGTGATGCCGTCAATGTTCTGGGTTAACCAAGATTACCTGGTGAGTGATGCCGTCAATGTTCTGGGTTAACCAAGATTACCTGGTGAGTGATGCCGTCAATGTTCTGGGTTAACCAAGATTACCTGGTGAGTGATGCCGTCAATGTTCTGGGTTAACCAAGATTACCTGGGGAGTGATGCCGTCAATGTTCTGGGTTAACCAAGATTACCTGGTGAGTGATGCCGTCAATGTTCTGGGTTAACCAAGATTACCTGGTGAGTGATGCCGTCAATGTTCTGGGTTAACCAAGATTACCTGGTGAGTGATGCCGTCAATGTTCTGGGTTAACCAAGATTACCTGGTGAGTGATGCCGTCAATGTTCTGGGTTAACCAAGATTACCTGGTGAGTGATGCCGTCAATGTTCTGGGTTAACCAAGATTACCTGGTGAGTGATGCCGTCAATGTTCTGGGTTAACCAAGATTACCTGGTGAGTGATGCCGTCAATGTTCTGGGTTAACCAAGATTACCTGGTGAGTGATGCCGTCAATGTTCTGGGTTAACCAAGATTACCTGGTGAGTGATGCCGTCAATGTTCTGGGTTAACCAAGATTACCTGGTGAGTGATGCCGTCAATGTTCTGGGTTAACCAAGATTACCTGGTGAGTGATGCCGTCAATGTTCTGGGTTAACCAAGATTACCTGGTGAGTGATGCCGTCAATGTTCTGGGTTAACCAAGATTACCTGGTGAGTGATGCCGTCAATGTTCTGGGTTAACCAAGATTACCTGGTGAGTGATGCCGTCAATGTTCTGGGTTAACCAAGATTACCTGGTGAGTGATGCCGTCAATGTTCTGGGTTAACCAAGATTACCTGGTGAGTGATGCCGTCAATGTTCTGGGTTAACCAAGATTACCTGGTGAGTGATGCCGTCAATGTTCTGGGTTAACCAAGATTACCTGGTGAGTGATGCCGTCAATGTTCTGGGTTAACCAAGATTACCTGGTGAGTGATGCCGTCAATGTTCTGGGTTAACCAAGATTACCTGGTGAGTGATGCCGTCAATGTTCTGGGTTAACCAAGATTACCTGGTGAGTGATGCCGTCAATGTTCTGGGTTAACCAAGATTACCTGGTGAGTGATGCCGTCAATGTTCTGGGTTAACCAAGATTACCTGGTGAGTGATGCCGTCAATCAAACACAGTCCCATGACCAACACTTCCTCCAATCTGCAATCAGAAGAATAAAGTGAACAAGTTGCTACAGTATATCTGCCATGCTGTGAGTAAGGAAGCCTTGTCCAAGCCAGAATGGCCCATAGGGCAGGATTTCCTGTTTCTGTAGCGTGAGCGCTTGATGTACAAATACAAACCCTGAATAGAACCCCATGCTATGAGTGAGTCTGGAGTATTGTTGGAAGTATGCTATTAACGTGCAGCACCGTATGAACTCTGCAGGTGAACAGTATTATTACATTTACATTTACGTCATTTAGCACTTATCCAGAGCGACTTACAAATTGGTGCATTCACCTTATAGCCAGTGGGATAACCACTTTACAAGGGGGGTGGGGTTGGTTGGGGAAGGGGGGGTAGAAGGATTACTTTATCCTATCCGAGGTATTCCTTAAAGAGGTGGGGTTTCAAATGTCTCCGGAAGGTGGTGAGTGACTCTGCTGTCCTGGCGTCGTGAGGAAGCTTGTTCCACCATTGGGGTGCCAGAGCAGCGAACAATTTTGACTGAGCTGAGCGGGAACTATGCTTCCGCAGAGGTAGGGGAGCCAGCAGGCCAGAGGTGGATGAACGCAATGCCCTCGTTTGGGTGTAGGGACTGATCAGAGCCTGAAGGTACGGAGGTGCCGTTCCCCTCACAGCTCCGTAGGCAAGCACCATGGTCTTGTAGCAGATGCGAGCTTCAACTGGAAGCCAGTGGAGTGTGCGAAGGAGCGGGGTGACGTGAGAGAACTTGGGAAGGTTGAACACCAGACGGGCTGCAGCATTCTGGATGAGTTGTAGGGGTTTAATGGCACAGGCAGGGAGCCCAGCCAACAGCGAGTTGCAGTAATCCAGACGGGAGATGACAAGTGCCTGGATTAGGACCGGTGCCGCTTCCTGTGTAAGGCAGGGTCGTACTCTCCGAATGTTGTAGAGCATGAACCTACAGGATCGGGTCACCGCCTTGATGTTAGCGGAGAACGACAGGGTGTTGTCCAGGGTCACGCCAAGGCTCTTCGCACTTTGGGAGGAGGACACAACGGAGTTGTCAACCGTGATGGCGAGATCATGGAACAGGCAGTCCTTCCCCGGGAGGAAGAGCAGCTCCGTCTTGCCGAGGTTCAGCTTGAGGTGGTGATCCGTCATCCACACTGATATGTCTGCCAGACATGCAGAGATGTGATTCGCCACCTGGTTATCAGAAGGGGGAAAGGAGAAGATTAGTTGTGTGTCGTCTGCGTAGCAATGATAGGAGAGACCATGTGAGGATATGACAGAGCCAAGTGACTTGGTGTACAGCGAGAATAGGAGAGGGCCTAGAACTGAGCCCTGGGGGACACCAGTGGTGAGAGCACGTGGTACGGAGACAGCTTCTCGCCACGCCACTTGGTAGGAGCGACCGGTCAGGTAGGACGCAATCCAAGAGTGAGCCGCGCCGGAGATGCCCAGCTCGGAGAGGGTGGAGAGGAGGATCTGATGGTTCACAGTATCAAAGGCAGCAGACAGGTCTAGAAGGACAAGAGCAGAGGAGAGATAGTTAGCTTTAGCAGTGCGGAGAGCCTCCGTGACACAGAGAAGAGCAGTCTCAGTTGAATGACCAGTCTTGAAACCTGACTGGTTTGGATCAAGAAGGTCATTCTGAGAGAGATAGCAAGAGAGTTGGCTAAAGACGGCACGCTTATTGAAAGTAGACCATTAACGTGCAGCACCGTATGAACTCTGCAGGTGAACAGTATTATTGAAAGTAGACCATTAACGTGCAGCACCGTATGAACTCTGCAGGTGAACAGTATTATTGAAAGTAGACCATTAACGTGCAGCACCGTATGAACTCTGCAGGTGAACAGTATTATTGAAAGTAGACCATTAACGTGCAGCACCGTATGAACTCTGCAGGTGAACAGTATTATTGAAAGTAGACCATTAGCGTGCAGCACCGTATGAACTCTGCAGGTGAACAGTATTATTGAAAGTAGACCATTAACGTGCAGCACCGTATGAACTCTGCAGGTGAACAGTATTATTGAAAGTAGACCATTAACGTGCAGCACCGTATGAACTCTGCAGGTGAACAGTATTATTGAAAGTAGACCATTAACGTGCAGCACCGTATGAACTCTGCAGGTGAACAGTATTATTGAAAGTAGACCATTAACGTGCAGCACCGTATGAACTCTGCAGGTGAACAGTATTATTGAAAGTAGACCATTAACGTGCAGCACCGTATGAACTCTGCAGGTGAACAGTATTATTGAAAGTAGACCATTAACGTGCAGCACCGTATGAACTCTGCAGGTGAACAGTATTATTGAAAGTAGACCATTAACGTGCAGCACCGTATGAACTCTGCAGGTGAACAGTATTATTGAAAGTAGACCATTAACGTGCAGCACCGTATGAACTCTGCAGGTGAACAGTATTATTGAAAGTAGACCATTAACGTGCAGCACCGTATGAACTCTGCAGGTGAACAGTATTATTGAAAGTAGACCATTAACGTGCAGCACCGTATGAACTCTGCAGGTGAACAGTATTATTGAAAGTAGACCATTAACGTGCAGCACCGTATGAACTCTGCAGGTGAACAGTATTATTGAAAGTAGACCATTAACGTGCAGCACCGTATGAACTCTGCAGGTGAACAGTATTATTGAAAGTAGACCATTAACGTGCAGCACCGTATGAACTCTGCAGGTGAACAGTATTATTGAAAGTAGACCATTAACGTGCAGCACCGTATGAACTCTGCAGGTGAACAGTATTATTGAAAGTAGACCATTAACGTGCAGCACCGTATGAACTCTGCAGGTGAACAGTATTATTGAAAGTAGACCATTAACGTGCAGCACCGTATGAACTCTGCAGGTGAACAGTATTATTGAAAGTAGACCATTAACGTGCAGCACCGTATGAACTCTGCAGGTGAACAGTATTATTGAAAGTAGACCATTAACGTGCAGCACCGTATGAACTCTGCAGGTGAACAGTATTATTGAAAGTAGACCATTAACGTGCAGCACCGTATGAACTCTGCAGGTGAACAGTATTATTGAAAGTAGACCATTAACGTGCAGCACCGTATGAACTCTGCAGGTGAACAGTCCTGAAGCAGACATTAGATCAGCTGACTCACCAGTCAACCAGTATGTTCATACCGTCTATTGGCTGATATGGGACTTACAGCGATATGAAACGGGATAGTTTGTTATTCCTTATCTCCTGGGACGAGAACCTTATCGCAATTACGTGGCACAACACCATTTTCTGATTGTACAGACGGACCACTTAGAAGTCAAATCAAAGGTGAAAATAGTTATTTTACCCACTCATAGAACATAGATTATTACCAAAACAGGAGTTTCATTCTGGAGTGGATTATCCCTTTAACGAGCAGCACGGTGTGAACTCTGCAGGTGAACAGCCTGAAGCGGAAAGTAGTGGGTGAGGGGTATCCTGCGTCGAGTCCCGTGACCCCTCTGCTGCACCTCTCTCACCCAGACATCAGGCTCCAGAGTCTGGGTACGGGCCTCTCGACATACACCCCCCTCTCCATGGGGGACGAAGTGACCATGGGCTCCTGGCAGACAGAAGAGTCCCACTTCAAATAAACAACCACTTATAAAGGCTTTATAGAGCATTCATAAAGGTGTTATACAGCATTCATAAAGTTGTTATAGAGCATTCATACAGGTCTTATAGAGCATTCATAAAGGTGTCATAAAGCATTCAAAATGGTGTTATACAGCATTCATAAAGATGTTATAGAGCATTCATAAAGCATTCATAAAGCACTATTAACTCACCAGGGCCCACTCCAAGGTACTGACTGGCCTTCCAGTAGCTCATATTGTGTTGGCTGATGGCACCCTTCAAAACAAACATAAAATACACAAGGTATATTACAGATGTGTCCCAACTGTAGCAGGTAATATTAATATTCAATAGTTATGACAACCAATACAGCACAGAGAATAGCCTGGTGTTTCTACTGCAGGGGTTTGTACTAAAGGGGTTTCTACTGCAGGGGTTTGTACTAAAGGGGGTTTCTCTTTATTTATTTATTCATTTAGCAGACACTCTTATCCAGAGCGACTTACAGTTAGTGCACACATTATTTTTCATACTGGCCCCCGTGGGAATCGAACCCACAACGCTGGCGTTGCAAACACCATGCTCTACATCCCTGCTGGCCATTCCCTCCCCTTCCCTGGATGACGCTGGGCCAAATGTGCGCCACACCATGGGTCTCCCGGTCACGAGCCTGGATTTGAACCAGGATCTCTAGTGGCACAGCTGGCACTGCGATGCAGTGCCTTAGACCACTGCGCCACTCGGGAGTTTCTACTGCAGGGGTTTGTACTAAAGGGGTTTCTACTGCAGGGGTTTGTCCTAAAGGGGTTTCTACTGCAGGGGTTTGTACTAAAGGGTTTTCTACTGCAGGGTTTTCTGTTAAAGGTATTTCTACTATGGCACAGTAGTAGGACAGACACAAGGACTCACACACACAGAGAGAGAGAGAGAGTAGAACTTACATTTCTTGCAAAGTTGGACACCTCATACTGCAGATAGCCTCTATTCTGAAGAATCCTCCTGGCAGATTCATACATGACAGCTGTGATGTCATCACTGGGCACGCTCAGTTGGCCTTTCTGAACCTGGCTGAAGAGCTGTGTGCCTGCAGTTGACATGTTTACATTGGAGTCATTTAGCAGCAGAAGCTCTTATCCAGAGTGACTTACAGTCAGTGCATATATTCATGTGGATACCTATTAGCTGTTACAATCACAACAGCTACTAATTCAACTACGGTAAGTAAAAACAACCACATATCACAGCAAGTAAAAACCTTCTTCAGAATATCTGCAGGTTCAGTCTGCTGGGGCGGCAGGTAGCTTAGTGGTTAAGAGCGTTGTGCCAGTAACCGAAAGGTCGCTGGTTCTAATCCCCAAGCCGACTAGGTGAAAAATCTGTCGATGTGCCCTTGAGCAAGGCACTTAACCCTAATTGCTCCTGTAAGTCGCTCTGGATAAGAGCGTCTGCTAAATGACTAAAATGTAAAATGTAGTGGTAGAGTTCCTGCTACTTCCTCTCATGTATCCTCTCCTCCATCTCCCCATCTCATGTTCTGATCTGTACATGTCAATTAAACTTCTAAATACTCACGCACAAAAAAAACTATCAGTGTTTGTAAGAATAGACATGCCTCTCTCCAGGGTCAGCTGGTACAGGGAGACGTGGTCGTCACACACCGACAGCAGCTCATCCAATTCCAACTCCCAGGATGCAACCCTCTGACCATGACGTCGACCGACACCCTACCCGGGCAGAGCCTCCGAGCCTCCGCTACGGTCTGTAAAGCATGCTGAGTGTAATGGCCTCTCCCCAGAACCTTCAGGTTGTCATCCCGGAGAGACTGTTGGTTGAAAAGAAGCAGACATATGAGAGACATGTTAGAACAGTGTTTCCCAAAGCTCTCCTTCAGCTCCCCAGTTCCACATATGAAAAGGACACTTGGTTCTCAGAACAAAGCTAGTGATCAGTAACTGACTGTTCAGAACAAAGCTAGTGATCAGTGACTGACTGTGTTGCTTCATTCTAAAGGCTGCATCACACTCTTGTTCTCCTCCTCCTCTCTTCTCCTTCTCTCTCCTTCTCCTCTTTCCACCATTAACAATGTTTTCTATTCTTTCAGTTTCCGTAGCAGAAAAGGTTTTATGAGATAGGGTTGCTAGCCTCCGCCTGACCATTCCCATGATATACAGTAGCAGGATGTAATTCAACACTTCTGAGTATGCTTTCAGGGAATCTACTATGTGCAACTGATTGAATACCGGCCTTAATCGCACCTGCACTCCGATGGAAAAACGGTTGACGCCTGCATGGAGGAAGTTCTCCAACTTAGAGCTTCCTATGGGGGTGGGGTTGACCTCCAGAGTGACCTCCGCCTCCTCTGATAGGCCAGCGTGCCTGGCAACCATCTCCAGGACCGCAGCAATGGTGGAGGGGCGGGCCAGGCTGGGAGTCCCGCCTCCAAAAAACACAGAGGTGATACTGAAGACGAGAGAGAGAAGAGAGGGAGAGAGAGAGAGAGAGAGAGAGAGAGAGAGAGAGAGAGAGAGAGAGAGAGAGAGAGAGAGAGAGAGAGAGAGAGAGAGAGAGAGACAGGGAGGGAGAGAGAGAGAGAGAGAAGAGAGGGAGAGAGAGAGAGAGAAAGGGGAGAGAGAGGAGAGAGAGACAGGGAGGGAGGGAGAGAGAGACAGGGAGGGAGGGGGAGAGAGACTGGGAGGGAGGGGGAGAGAGACTGGGAGAGAGAGAGAGAGAGAGACAGGGAGGGAGAGAGAGAGAGAGAGAGAAAGGGGAGAGAGAGGAGAGAGAGAGAGAGGCAATGTTAACACACGTTTCCCATGCCAATAAAGCCCTTAAATTGAAATTGAAATTGAATTGAGAGACAGGGAGGGAGGGAGAGAGAGACAGGGAGGGGGAGAGAGAGACAGGGAGGGAGGGGGAGAGAGACAGGGAGGGGGGAGAGAGACAGGGAGGGAGAGAGACAGGGAGGGAGGGGGAGAGACAGGGAGGGAGGGATGGAGGGTGAGAGAGACAGGGAGGGAGGGTGAGAGAGAGAGAGAGAGAGAGAGAGAGAGAGAGAGAGAGAGGACAGGGAGAGGGGGACAGGGAGAGAGAGAGGGACAGAGAGAGAGAGAGAGAGAGAGAGAGAGAGAGAGAGGACAGGGAGAGAGAGAGGACAGAGAGAGAGAGAGAGCGAGAGAGAGATGTTAAAATAGAAGGAAGAAAAATGCTAAGACTCTTGACTTGGAGTTGAATTGCAGGAGGTGGAGGAGCAGCCTGAGTGAGTCTGAAATGGCACCCTTTTCCCTATATCGTCAGCCTCAGGCACTCTGGAAATAGTGCACTGTATAGGGAATAGAGTGCCATTTCAGATGCACCCTTGGAGACACTAAAGCTAAAGGCGATGGCACACAGAGGGTTGAATTTAGACGGTAAACCTACCGGGACACCTGGCTGAGCTTTAGTAAGGTCTCGGTCTCCCGCTGGAGACACTCCAACATGACGTCCTGGTTGTCAGAGCGAGGGATGTACTTGTTGAAGTTACAGTAGGAACATCTCTTCAGACAGTAGGGCCACTATGAACAGGAGAGGGTCAGGATCAGGGTTAGGGTCAGGGTTAGGGACAGGATCAGGGTTAGGGTCAGGGTTAGGGACAGGATCAGGGGTCAGGGTCAGGGACAGGATCAGGGTTAGGGTCAGGGACAGGATCAGGGTCAGGTTTAAGGACAGGATCAGGGTTAGGGTCAGGGTCAGGATTAGGATCAGGGTTAGGGTTAGGGTCAGGGTCAGGGTTAGGGTTAGGGTCAGGGACAGGGTTAGGGACAGGATCAGGGTTAGGGTCAGGGTCAGGGATAGGGTCAGGGTTAGGATCAGGGACAGGATCAGGGTTAGGATCAGGATCAGGGTTAGGGACAGGGTCAGGGTTAGGGACAGGATCAGGGTTAGGGTCAGGGACAGGGTTAGGGTCAGGGTCAGGGTTAGGATCAGGATCAGGATCAGGGTTAGGGTTAGGGACAGGATCAGGGTTAGGGTTAGGGACAGGATCAGGGTCAGGGTTAGGGTTAGGGACAGGATCAGGGTTAGGAACAGGATCAGGGTCAGGGTTAGGGACAGGATCAGGGTTAGGGTCAGGGTCAGGATCAGGGTTAGGGTCAGGGTTAGGGACAGGATCAGGGTTAGGGTCAGGGATAGGGTCAGGGTTAGGATCAGGGACAGGATCAGGGTTAGGGTCAGGGACAGGGACAGGGACAGGATCAGGGTTAGGGTCAGGGTCAGGGTCAGGGTCAGGGTTAGGATCAGGATCAGGGTCAAGGTCAGGGTCAGGATCAGGATCAGGGTCAAGGTCAAGGTCAGGGTCAGGATCAGGGTTAGGGTCAGGGTTAGGATCAGGGTCAGGATCAGGGTTAGGGTCAGGGACAGGGACAGGGACAGGATCAGGGTTAGGGTCAGGGTCAGGGTTAGGATCAGGATCAGGGTCAAGGTCAGGGTCAGGATCAGGGTTAGGGTTAGGGTCAGGGTCAGGATCAAGGTCAGGGTCAGGGTCAGGATCAGGGTCAAGGTCAGGGTCAGGATCAGGGTTAGGGTTAGGGTTAGGGTCAGGATCAGGGTTAGGGTTAGGGTTAGGATCAGGATCAGGGTCAAGGTCAGGGACAGGATCAGGGTTAGGGTCAGGGTCAGGATCAGGATCAGGGTCAAGGTCAGGGTCAGGATCAGGGTTAGGGTCAGGGTCAGGGTTAGGGTCAGGATCAGGGTCAAGGTCAGGGTCAGGATCAGGGTTAGGGTCAGGGTCAGGGTTAGGATCAGGATCAGGGTCAGGGTCAGGGTCAGGATCAGGGTCAGGGTCAGGGTCAGGGTCAGGATCAGGATCAGGGTCAGGGTCAGGATCAGGGTCAGGGTCAGGGTCAGGGTCAGGATCAGGATCAGGATCAGGATCAGGGTCAGGGTTAGGGTCAGGGTCAGGGTTAGGATCAGGATCAGGGTCAGGGTCAGGGTCAGGATCAGGATCAGGGTCAGGGTCAGGATCAGGGTCAGGGTCAGGGTCAGGGTTAGGATCAGGATCAGGGTCAGGGTCAGGGTCAGGGTTAGGATCAGGATCAGGGTCAGGGTCAGGATCAGGATCAGGGTCAGGGTCAGGGTCAGGGTCAGGATCAGGATCAGGGTCAGGGTCAGGGTCAGGGTTAGGGTCAGGATCAGGATCAGGGTTAGGGTTAGGGTTAGGGTCAGGATCAGGATCAGGGTCAGGGACAGGATCAGGGTTAGGGTCAGGGTCAGGATCAGGATCAGGGTCAAGGTCAGGGTCAGGATCAGGGTTAGGGTCAGGGTCAGGGTTAGGATCAGGATCAGGGTCAAGGTCAGGGTCAGGATCAGGGTTAGGGTCAGGGTCAGGGTTAGGATCAGGATCAGGGTCAGGGTCAGGGTCAGGATCAGGGTCAGGGTCAGGGTCAGGATCAGGATCAGGATCAGGGTCAGGGTCAGGGTCAGGATCAGGGTCAGGGTCAGGGTCAGGGTCAGGATCAGGATCAGGATCAGGGTTAGGGTCAGGGTCAGGGTCAGGGTTAGGATCAGGATCAGGGTCAGGGTCAGGATCAGGATCAGGGTCAGGGTCAGGATCAGGGTCAGGGTCAGGGTCAGGGTTAGGATCAGGATCAGGGTCAGGGTCAGGGTCAGGGTTAGGATCAGGATCAGGGTCAGGGTCAGGGTCAGGATCAGGATCAGGGTCAGGGTCAGGGTCAGGATCAGGATCAGGGTCAGGGTCAGGGTTAGGGTTAGGGTCAGGATCAGGATCAGGGTTAGGGTTAGGGTCAGGATCAGGATCAGGGTCAGGATCAGGGTTAGGGTTAGGGTTAGGGTCAGGATCAGGGTCAGGGTCAGGGTCAGGGTCAGGATCAGGGTTAGGGTCAGGGTCAGGGTCAGGATCAGGGTCAGGGTCAGGGTCAGGGTCAGGATCAGGGTTAGGGTCAGGGTCAGGGTCAGGGTCAGGATCAGGGTCAGGGTCAGGATCAGGGTTAGGATCAGGGTCAGGGTCAGGGTCAGGGTTAGGATCAGGGTCAGGGTCAGGGTCAGGATCAGGGTCAGGATCAGGGTTAGGGTCAGGATCAGGGTTAGGGTTAGGATCAGGGTCAGGGTCAGGGTCAGGGTTAGGATCAGGGTCAGGGTCAGGGTCAGGATCAGGGTCAGGATCAGGGTTAGGGTCAGGATCAGGGTCAGGGTCAGGGTCAGGATCAGGATCAGGGTCAGGGTCAGGATCAGGATCAGGGTCAGGGTCAGGATCAGGGTTAGGATCAGGGACAGGGTTAGGATCAGGATCAGGGTCAGGGTCAGGATCAGGGTTAGGATCAGGGACAGGGTTAGGATCAGGGTCAGGGTCAGGGTCAGGATCAGGGTCAGGATCAGGGCTAGGGTCAGGATCAGGGTCAGGGTCAGGGTCAGGATCAGGGTCAGGGTCAGGGTCAGGATCAGGGTCAGGATCAGGGTCAGGATCAGGGTTAGGATCAGGGACAGGGTTAGGATCAGGGTCAGGATCAGGGTCAGGATCAGGGTCAGGATCAGGGTCAGGGTCAGGGTCAGGGTCAGGGTCAGGGTCAGGGTCAGGATCAGGGTCAGGGTTAGGATCAGGGTTAGGATCAGGGTCAGGGTCAGGGTCAGGGTTAGGGTTAGGATCAGGGTCAGGGTCAGGGTCAGGATCAGGGTCAGGATCAGGGTTAGGATCAGGGTCAGGATCAGGGTCAGGGTCAGGGTCAGGATCAGGGTCAGGATCAGGGTCAGGATCAGGGTCAGGGTTAGGATCAGGGTCAGGGTTAGGATCAGGGTCAGGGTCAGGATCAGGGTCAGGATCAGGGTCAGGGTCGCAATTGTTGAAGTTACAGTAGACAGAGGAGGCTGGGGGAGGAGCTATAGGAGGACAGGCTCATTGTAATGGCTGGAATGGAATCAATGGAACTGCGTCAAACATGTTGTTCCCATGTGTTTGATACCATTCCATTGATTCCATTCCAGCCATTATAATGAGCCCGTCCTCCTATAGCACCTCCCACCAGCCTCCTCTGCAGTAGGCGCATCTCCCCAGACAGTATGGCCACTGTGGGGGGGGGGGGATGGTGGGGTGGATGACACAAATGAGTTTGACTGACAAAGTGTTGGTTGAAATCGGCTCTCATTCATTCATTGCCTTTTGAGAGAAGGAAAGATACCAGAAAGAGAGATAGATGCTCATTGAGTAGTCTACCAATACTCACGTGCACATAGAGTGAAGCCTCCGTTGAGAATGGTGGAGAGGAGAACCCGGCTAACTTGGAAACTGCACCACTCACTTCACTACTGAAACACCGACCCAAGCAGACCGTAGGCCTACTGTTAGAAATGCTTTCAGCATGCTTTCACTCAATATGTGAGCGAATGTCAGACAATCATTTCAAGTTGTTGCACTACAGCGTAATACAGTAGTACAGCGTAAATTGGTTGCCCTTGAACTGTAACACTAACCGGTTATTTTGGTAACACCATATCGAGTTATTTATCCGTGTTTTACCGCGGGCATAATCATGACATGACACAATGTAGCTAAAACGTTACTGTCCATAGACCGTGTAGTAGCAGAAGCAATAGCATGCGATCAACTTACTACCGCAACACACATCTAGAAACAGGAAGACAACAAACCGATTTCCGTTATGTGTAATACCTACTACGACCAGACGGCGGTGCTGTTTTGTTTGATTTAAATTAGCCACTGAGCCGTACAGGCAGAATGATGGGTCAGCCTGCCGTTAGTGTAACTGTATATAGAGACACGTGACCACTGAGCGCCATAATACAGCAGACTAATCTCATCTCTAACCAAATGGTGGATCGGGAGATGTCAGATGTCTCCAGGCAATAGGTTTGAAATGTAAGCGAAATAGAGCTGTAGCAGAAGTTGTTACTATTGAGACGATGTGGACGTCTTCACATGGACCATGACGTTTGGAATCAAAGAAGACAAGTGCTACATGGCAGTAGACAACCGGAAATGGAAACATCTGTTTCTATGGAAACAAATGGAAACATCTATTTCTATGGAAACAAATGGAAACATCTATTTCAATGGAAACAAATGGAAACATCTATTTCTATGGAAACAAAGGGAAACATCTGTTTCTATTTCACCTACTTTTAGAACACTAAAGGCACTGTTCCACATTGTGGATAGGATCAGATAGGTCTGTCTATCAAATCAAATCAAATCAAATTGTATTGGCCACATGCGCCGAATACAACAGGTGTAGACATTACAGTGAAATGTTTACTTACAGCCCTTAACCAACAATGCATTTATTTTTTTATAAAAAAGTAAAATAAAACAACAACAAAAAAGTGTTGAGAAGAAAAAGAGCAGAAGTCAAATAAAATAACAGTAGGGAGGCTATATATACAGGGGGGTACCGGTGCAGAGTCAATGTGCGGGGGCACCGGCTAGTTGAGGTAGTTGAGGTAATAGAGATTGACCTATCATTTATTACCCTGTTGTTCTCACAGGATCAAACATAGCTCTGCATCCCAAAAGACACCCTATTCCCAATCAAGTGTACTACTTTTGATCAGGGCCCATTGGGTGCCATTTAGGTCAATGGACCCTGGTCAAAAGTAGTGCACTATATAGGGAATAGGGTGCTTTGTGGGACTTTGCAATGGGCTACAGCTACAGTACATAATGAGCTATTGATCTGTTGCTCCTGATGTACAACTGTCTGCTGTTCTGTTCACTGACCTGTTCTGTTGGTCTGGATAACCTGCCTAAATGACTACCGCCCCGTAGCACTCACATCAGTAGCCATGAAGTGGAAGGCTGGTCATGGCTCACATCGACACCATCATCCTGGAAACCTTAGACCCACTCCAATTTGCATACCGCCCCAACAGATCCACAGATGACGTAATCTTAATCGCACTCCACACTGCCCTTTCCCACCTGGACAAAAGGAACACCTATGTGAGAATGCTGTTCATTGACTACAGCTCAGTGTTCAACACCATAGTGCCCTCTAAGCTCATCACTTAGCTAAGGACCCTGGGACTAAACACCTCCCTCTGCAACTGGATCCTGGACTTCCTGACGGGCCACCCCAGGTGGTGAGGGTAGGCAACAACACATCCTCAACACGGGGGCCCCTCAGGGGTGCGTGCTTAGTCCCCTCCTGTACTCCCTGTTCACCCACGACTGCGTGGCCAAGCATGACTCCAACACCATCATTAAGTTTGCTGACAACACGACGTTGGTAGGCCTGATCCCCGACAATGATGAGACAGCCTATAGGGAGGAGGTCAGATACCTGGCAGTGTGGTGCCAGGACAACAACCTCTCCCTCAATGTGAGCAAGACAAAGGAGATGATCGTGGACTACAGGAAAAGGAGGGCCGAACACGCCCCCATTCACATCGACGGGGCTGTAGTGGAGCGGGTCAAGAGTTTCAAGTTCCTTGGTGTCCACATCACCAACAAACTATCATGGTCCAAACACAATAATGAAAGTTGTGAAAAGGGCACGACAAAGCCTATTCCCCCTCAGGAGACTGAAAAGATTTGTCATGGGTCCCCAGATCCTCAAAAAGTTCTACAGCTGCACCATTGAGAGCATCCTGACTGGTTGCATCACCGCCTGGTATGGCAACTGCTCGGCATCTGACCGTAAGGCGCTACAGAGGGTAATGCGTACAGCCCAGTACATCACTGGGACCAAGCTTCCTGTCATCCAGGAAGACCCAAAAAATTGTCAAAGACTCCAGTCACCCAAGTCATAGACTGTTCTCTCTGCTACCGCACGGCAAGTGGTACCGGAGCGCCAAGTCTAGGTCCAAAAGGCTCCTTAACAGCTTCGACCCCCAAGACAGAAGACTGCTGAACAATTAATAAAATGGCCACCCGGACTATTTGCATTGACCCCCCCCGTTCAACTGAATGACCTCTAGAGGAGTTTAATGATCTAAGCTTGCATTACTTGCTCTTTGGGAGTTTAGGCTGGGTATCTGTATGACAACTGCTGATGTAAAAAGGCTATATAAAATACATTTCATTGATTGATTGAGCACTACATTTACATTTTAGTCATTTAGCAGACGCTCTTATCCAGAGCGACTTACAGTTAGTGCATACATTATTATTTTTCATACCCCCTGTGGGAATCGAACCCACAACCCTGGCGTTGCAAACGCCATGTTCTATCAACTGAGCTACATCCCCTGCCGGCCATTCCCTCTCCTACCCTGGACCAATTGGGCGCCGCCCCATGGGGTCTCCCAGTCACGGCCGGCTACGACAGAGCCTGGATTCAAACCAGGATCTCTAGTGGCACAGCTAGCACTGCGATGCAGTGCCTTAGACCACTGCGCCACTCGGGAGACTATGTTCTTATAAGCCCAGTCATTGTACAACAATAAAAATTTTAAAAAACGTTTTAATGGCCCAGCTTTATATTGATTAACATATATTCATCCATTTACCTTGCAATTGGAGGCAGTATGCATTTTTTTGAAAACATAACACTTCATTGTTTGAAACCTGGATGTTTTACTTCATACTATGAGGCGTGTCTTACCTTGCTTCAAAGTAGCCTATAGCCAAAATCCAACCATAGAAACGTGGAGGCACTTATTTTATAAAGACTTCCTCATTTGGCATTGAAAACAGCATTCCTCTCCTGTTCTATTGGTTTTCAAATAAACGTTTTGTTTCGTTGTCCAGAAGCCAAAGGCACAATCATAATCGTATTAGCAACCCCATCCTAGTTGCTGCATCTTTACATTCCCCCTCTTTCTAAGATTCTAACAAGAGATGTTTATCTCTGTCACATTTGGAACCGCTCGCATCAGGCGCGCTGTTTAGAACAGTGTGTTCCCACGAATTGCATTTTGGTAAATGTCTGAAATTATGTTTAACAGGGGCTATTTCTTTACAGTGGTTGTATGTTCAATAATACTGTAGCCTTTCAGCTGTGAGACGATTGGCTTGCGCTGTTGCCCTTTTCAATTAAGCTCTAAAAATGAACAAACTTGACCGTTTGTTAACCGGTTAATGAGGGTCAATTAGTCGGCAGCAAAATTGACCGAAATTTGCATCCCTAGTTAAAGGTCAGGAGTTAGAGTTAGTGATTAGAGGTCAGGGGTTAAAGGTTACCTCTAGTATGACGACGTCATCATCATCATCATCATCCGGCTGGTCAGGCACCAGGACAGGGTCAGAGGTTAGAGTTAGGGGTTAAAGGTTACCGCTAATATGCTGACGTCATCATCGTCCGGCCGGTCAGGCACCAGAGGTTAGAGTTAGTGTTAGGGGTTAAAGGTTACCGCTAGTATGACGACGTCATCATCATCATCATCATCCGGCTGGTCAGGCATCAGGACAGGGTCAGAGGTTAGAGTTAGAGGTTAAAGGTTACCGCTAGTATGCTGACGTCATCATCGTCCGGCCGGTCAGGCACCAGGGGTTAGAGTTAGGGGTTAGAGGTTAAAGGGTACTACATAGATTTGTAAGCAAAGTCACACTACGTAAAGGGTGATCAAACCATACCACTACTATGTAAAGGGTCATAAAATCATACTACATAAAGAGTGATCAAATCATACTACATAAAGAGTGATCAAATCATTCTACTACTACTACTGTACGTGAAGAGTGATAAACGCTTACATCAGGTGTGCCGAATTAATGTTTGCTTTAAAGTAGGACAATTACATATAACATTTCATAAGCCAGACATAATCAGGCCATCATTCTCCATTACCCTATTTATTTGTTTGACTCTACCATCGTTTTATCGGTTGATATGGCAACATGCATATGTGTCACAGGTGAATTCAGTCATGCGAACCAAACGCTCTCCTGACATAACA